>NC_050183.1:32077259-32347259 GCF_008315115.2 Sander lucioperca
CATTAACCTTTATTCAGAAAATAGTGATGTGTCTTGATGATAACAAACCACTCAAACCGTGCCTATTGAATCTGAAAAATTAGTTGTTCAAAGAGTGAACAAAGCAAGAGCTTTGAATGCAGACGTGCATTCACAGTTAATCCTCGTATGTGCCTCTGTCAATTCAAGTGATAATGTTCAAGATGATGTAAATCAAACACTGGATTAAGTGCGTTCCTTAATGCAAATTTTCATATTAAATGTATAGTTTTTATACAGTTTTCATATTCCTCTGCCTTATCTACCTCGCCTAAGAATGCACTTTGATTTTCTGTTTATCAACCGTTAATTATTGGTTAACAAGGGAGTGATGTTGGAAAATCCAAATTAGCATTTTCAGTGACAACTTGAATTGTTTTATTTTATTGCACTTATATTTATTTTATTTGCCTTTTTCCAAGCACCTTGTTTTCGTAAGCTGAATATTTTGTGCATGGTCATTGCCTTAAACTAACCTAGGGGTTAATAACAGATGTGTACCCACTCGATCATTCTCTGGGACATGTTTTCATGCTAATCCAATGTGTTGTAGCTTGAAACAAGCTAGCGCGAATTGCTGATTAGCTTACAACGCTAGTATTCGGGGCACAGGGAAAGTAAAAACAAATCACTATTTATACCACTAAAAAGGCTCAAAATATCACCACAATTCAACGGTAGCATAATGACGGTCCCTAAATGTTAACCGAAGCATTGAGAACTTTGTAACAGTACAGACAGGTTAGAAAGACTGTGCCTGAATACTACCATTGTAAGCTAATCAGTGGTCCGCGCTAGCTTGTTTCAAGCTACAAACGCATTCGATTAGCATGAAAACATGTCCCAGAGAACGATCAAGTGGGTACACATCTGTTATTAACCCCTAGGGCCATTTTGCGCTGGAATTGTCCTTAAAAAAATGTTGAAATACAGTGCAGGTAGTAAAGGTAAAGTCCAGCTGGTAGGATTTTGCTGTCAGAGCAGTTTCTAATGTGTTTTTTGAAGATACTGTTTCAGTAGTATGCTATTGGAAATTGTATTTTAATTGTTCCTGGAGAATATATACATTTGCAGAAACATTTGCATTACTTTAGTAATGATTGTTAAGGGATTTGAAAAGGCAAATTTTGTTATTCCTTAATAAAAAAAAACTTGAATTGTAACACTGAAGTTGTATTTCTTTTGAGGATTATTAAGGGGAAATGTGGCATCTTGTGTATTTTAAATTGAGTTTTGAAAAACGTTTTAATTTCAGTAAGTTTGTCATACTAATTTGTACAAAATGACAATTATTCAGTTAAGGTATAGTCGGTAAAATCTAATCTTAATAGGTGTAATGGAATAAATGTTATTTAGTTGGCAGCACTGAAAACTATTAAAAACATAAATAATACTTTTAAGTTAAGAAATTTAAAAAAGTATAACAAAAAAAGTTTTATGTCAAGAAAAATGTAACCTTTTAAATAAAGAAACATTAAAAAATGTAAAACAACTAAAGATACAGTTAAATGAACAAATATGTTTTATTTATATATATGCTCAAAAAAATTAAACGCATTACTTAAATATTTTCGAGTAATCAGTTACGTCAAATATTTTGAGTACTGTGAACTTATCAGGTTTTACAGTGCATCAGGATCTGGGTGTCTCAGGCTCTGCACGCTCTTTGCTCAAATCTTACCTCAAAGACCGCATCTATCGGGTAACTTGGAGAGGATCTGTGTCAGAACTTTGTCCACTCACAACCGGGGTCACACATTGTTCCGTCCTGGGTCCCCTCCTCTTCTCTCTATACAGCAACTCTCTTGGTTCTGTTATTCACTCACATGGCTTTTCTTACCGAAGCTACGCAGACAACTAATTCTCCCTTTACACAGTGTGTAACACAGTTAGCAGCATGCATATCTGCCTGCCTGACTGATATCTCTTATTGGATGTCCACACACCACTTGGAAGGGCTCTCCCACTCAAGACCTCACTATCACCATCGAGAACTCTGTGGTAGTCCCTACCCAGACTGCTAGGGACCTGGGTGTGACACTCAACGACCAACTCTTCCTTACTGCCAACATTGCTGCAACAACCCGATCGTGTAGATACAAGCTGCACAACATCAGAAGGATATGTCCCCTTAACCCAGAAGGCCGTTAAGGTTCTTGTTCGGGCTCTTGTCATCTGACGTCTAGACTACTGCAAACCCCTCCTGGATGGTCTGCCTGCAAGTGACACCCGATCTCTGCAGCTCATCCAGAGAGCAACAGCTCGACTGGTATTCAACTTACCCAAGTTCTCTCACACTACACCGCTCCTCCGCTCCCTTCACTGATTACCAGTTGCTGCCTGCATCGTCTTCAAGACACAAGTACTTGTGTACCGTGCTGTGAACGGATCAGGCCCATCTTACATCCAGGACATGGTTAAACCTTACACCCCAGCCTGTTCACTCCGCTCTGTATCGCCCAGTCTGCTTGCTACTCCCTCACTGCGAGGGACACCTAATCACTCAGTGAAATCCCGACTGTTGGCTGTCCTGGCTCCTAAATAGTGGCACGAGCTCCCCATTGACATCAGGACAGCTGAAAGTCTACACATCTTCTGCCCCAGGCTAAAAACACATCTCTTCTGACTGCACCTTAGCTAAGAAGAAAAAAATTCACTTACATGTGGCTCTTTGTAGTTTGGCTTATTTGAAGTTAATGTACTTGTACTTGATTCTTGCTGTTTGGAGTTTGTACCTTCATGGCTGAATGCACTTATTGGATTGGATAAAAGCGTCAGCTAAATAAAATGTAATGTAATATGTACAATTTAATTACCTATGGACAAATGTATAGAAGAGCAGACCAACTGTACAGGGCTTTGCCTAATGACATGTATACTGTGAGAGTATATGTATATACATTTGAGTGGTTCCCTAAAATTTCACAGGAATACATTATTTTTTGCTCAGTACACAGCTAGTGGGTAGTAAACTGAAGTCAAAAAACAACTAAGCAAATCAGCTTCTACTGTATGAAGGTACATATCCACCATCTTGCTCATCTTTTTTGTGCAAGATACATTGTTTTTTAAACCAAAGCTCCCTTAAAAAAAATCCACAACATATTGTCTGGGTCTTGATTTTATAATGATGACTCTCCATGCTGTGTGACTAATATGCAAGTCTCTCTAATCTCACAGTTGAAATGCATTTCCCCTCTGTGTATGTATGTATGTATGTTTGAGGAGAGGAGAGAGTTTCATGTATCTGTGTTGTAAGAAGAGGACGAATGTATACAAAGTGGTAATGCAGGCTGCTGCCAAGAAAATGACATTAACACCCCAGACCTTATCAAGGACACTGTCAGCAACTGTCTCTCTCTCTCTCTCTCTCTCTCTCTCTCTCTCTCTCTCTCTCTCTCTCTCACACACACACACACACACACACACACACACTCACACACACACACACACACACACACACACACACACACACACACACACACACACACACGCACACACACACACACAAACATACACATACAAATGTGCCCACATCCAGAGAGGGAGAGGCTGGGAGACAGGGAGAGAGAGACAGAGGGGAGGAGGATGGCATTATCTTGATGAAACAATGCTTGATACAGTAGCTGGAGCCAACCTGAACACAGCTCTGCTTTCTTTTAATGGAGATTACACAGTCAAGGTCCAGCCTGACCTCATCTTGTTTAACACTGCATACAACTACAGTACATCACTGTGTGTGTGTGTGTGTGTGTGTGTGTGCTTGATATAATATGCTGCTATCTCTTCACATATCAACCATCATTACTAAACACTTTATGACCCCTGATCTAGCAGCCAATCAGATCTCCAAATCTTGCTGACCAATGAGAGCACATATCAATTGAGCAGGGAGTGTGGTGCAACACTACCTCGCCATTAAAGGGGTGGTTCAGAATTTTGGACATAGGACCTAATTTCCAAGTTAGCCAGTGTGTTATTTATCAGTGGAGACCGTTTTCAACACTTTTCATCCAGTCCTTCCAGTTGGAGAGGTCGCTGGTGCTAGGCTAGCGCAAGTCAACAGTAACTGCTAGCCTGCCACTAAAAACAGTCTTACCCACTCTACAGTACACCCAAGGCAAATAAATTGTAACGCCAGACTATCGATGTAAATGTCTGTTGATAGAATAATGTTAGAATTAAAACTACTCTTGCATCTCAATGATCGCATTACATTTTGAGGGACTAGTTTCTCAGCAGCGGCGGAATTTTACTTTGCTTTACTTTTTACTTTGTTAGTAGTACTGCGCCGAAAAGTAAACAGAGAAGCGCACTCCAGTTGGGACACCTATGGCGTTTTTCCATTACATGATACCTGCTCGACTCGCCTCGACTCTACTTGCCTCGACTCTACTCGCCTCACAGTGCGTCCATTTTCCATTGCAGATTTTAGTACCGCCTCAGCGTGGCTGGTCGTCATAGCGGTACCGCAGTAAACAGCCATGACCTAACGCGACACACACACACAGAACGTCAAAGGTGTGTTGTTGTTGCCACAGCCAGAAGACACATTTTGTTTCAAATGAAGCTGGAGGCAGCAAAAAAAACACAGCTGGCTAAACTATTTAAAAATGGCGGGTTTGTTCAGGACACCCCCCTCTGTCAGTTTCACGTCACCTTTTGGTTGACGGCTCAGCTCGCTTGGAACCTCGACTGAGGTGGTACTAAAAAAATGACCTGTTAGCAGGTACCAGGTACTTTTTTTCGTAATGGAAAACCAAAAAAGGCGAGTAGAGTCGAGGCGAGTCGAGCAGGTACCACGTAATGGAAAAGTGCCACTAGTAGTAGCCTAGTACAGTGGTATTGAAGCATTGGATTGAAATCTAAGGACTAGGCAACATGGTGATTCAGTGTGCATTTAGAAATTGTAAAAATAAACGCAACAGATGGGCACCACAAAGTTTCCACAAATTTCCATTGCGAGATCCAGAAAGGAACCAACTGTGGCTTCTTGCTGCTGGCTTGGAAATCAAGAAAGCGGCCGAGACTCTACTCAAGTGGCGAATGTGTAGTGATCATTTTAGACCAGACCACTTTGAAAAACCCTGCAATCCAAAGGATCACAAGTCACTGACAACGACTGCGGTTCCATCCGTCTTTCCAGATGCACCAACTGCTACTGATGAACAGGTAATAACTTTTGGTAGGCTACTCTAGCTAATAAAGCTAGCGCCTTTCATAATGTTAGCCTAGCTGCTACTGATAGATTGAGACTGACAGTGTTAGTGGAGATAACGTTACAGTTCAATGCATTGTGGAGAGTGACAACGTTAGCTAACGGTATAGCTACACTCTTGGTGGATACCTGGCTGGGCTAACCACTAGCCTAGGTAATATAACTCTGCCGCTGCTGTAGCCTATGCTACTAACTACAGGGAACAAAGTATAACTATTGCAATGCGATGCAAGGGTAGTTTTATTTCAAACATTATTCTATCAAAAGACATTTACATCGATAGTCTGGTGTTATAATTTATTTGCCTCGGGTGTACTGTGGAGTGGGTAAGACTGTTTTTAATGGCAGGCTAGCAGTTACTGTTGACTTGCGCTAGCCTAGCACCAGCGAACTCTGCAAATGGAAGGACTGGATGAAAAGTGTTGAAAACGGTCTCCACTGATAAATAACACACTGGCTAACTTGGAAATGAGGTCCTATGTTTTTTTATGTATTCTGAACCACCCCTTTAACCAGCCATCACAAGGTCTACAAATTGCATGGCTGATTCAGGGTTGTAGTAGCAAATATGCTATTGCTAATATCTAAAGGATATCTAATGGCCCTGACCAAGTCAAGCAAATTTGAGGGTCTTTCCTTTCCTCTGCTCATTGAATTGCATTAGGTATGTTCAGTCAGAGAAAGACTCGTTCTGACAGCTTGGTTTTCCTACTTTGGATTTTAAAAATGGCCTTAAATTTACTTCCAGGTAGCGTTTAAAAGGTCCTGTCTCTTAAATTTAGCGTTCTGAAAACCTACAGATGCCATGAGTCAAGACCTGAATAATTCGTAGACCTTTATCTCACTATTGCTCTCTGCTGTTCCACATAGTTCTTCTTTTTTTCCTACTAGTTTCTTCCTTCTGTGGCATTGTATAGGTTGCGATCAGATTATACATACCTCCTTGTCTACATATTTTCTTGCCCGGTTTCCTGGCACATTCCTTGGATATTCTTTTGACTGTAAAATGAATAAAAAACTAAAGAATAACATGGAGCCCCTGGACGCGCAACGCACACAGGAGCTGGCTGGCATGCACACGCGCACACACGGACACACACACACACACACACACACACACACACACACAAAGTTGACTGACTAAAAAAGAAAAGAGTGGGGAAAGGGAGAAATAAAGACAGGGGAAGAATGAAACACACACACTAGCTCAATCAGCGCCGTATTCAGCCAGTCAGCCAAATCAATCGGTGATGATCGTGACAACGACTGTCTTGTTTAATGAACTGTAGCCATTGTGGTGGAGCACAATAGGCTATGATGAGCGACAGACATGAGGTAGGGGAGGGAGTACGTAGAGGAGGGCAAAAAAGGCAATGAGGAGAAAGAGGAGTGGAGGACAAGGGGAGAAGGCGTAATAGGAGCCACAGGAAGGTAGAAGAGGAGGAAAGGTTGGATAGGATGGAAAATGGAAGGACGAAGATCAAGGCAGCTATTGAGTGGAATGAAAATAGGATTAACTGGCCTCAATGGATGCCACACAGACACACATGAACACTTTTCTTTCTTTCACAAAACCACTCTAACACACCTATGTACTATAAGTGTCATGCACATTTAACATGCAAAAGGTCATGCTTTTCTTCTACTGACAGACAGACAGACAGACAGACAGACAGGGACAGAGAAAGAAACAACACACCCTTCTCTCTACCAGAATGTTGTGGGTTAAATACCCTCCACCCCACCACCCTCTGTCTCCACAATCATCCTGCCCTGTGCCCGCAGGCTAACTTACCATCCTCAGTGGGGACGTAGATGTTAATATAGAGGCAGTCTTCACTCTGGTCCTGGACGTATGTGGACACAACGTCAATGCTGTTGGTGAACCACACCGGCAGCATCACATCCGGCAGGCGGCCCTCCACAATGCTCTGAGGGCACACCGGGGCAAAGTGTGTGGCGTTGCGGATCTCCGGCCACGACGCCGGTGGCTCAGGTGGCTGAAAGCGGCGCTCACCAGTGGGCGGAGCAGCGTACGGGACGCCGAGAAATTGCACGACAGGACCCAGGATCTCGTTGTTGAGCTCCTTCTTAACACCACGCAGCTTTCCGTACGTGGTGGTGACCACTGGGTCATTCTCATCAAGTTTCTGAGCCGACACAGCAGCCGGAGATGGCTGCAGAAGCAGCAGTCCCAGCCATATTAGAGAGGACACCCACCGTCCGCTGCTTAAGGAACCTTCGAGCCTTACGTATCCGATCATCCTGCTCCCACTCTTGGCTGTCTGAAGTAGCTGACACCCAGTCCTTGAATAGTGGCTCCACTGTGTCATAGCTGCCACACTTTGTATTCAACTTGTCTGCTCCTTCCTTTCTTGTCCTTACTTTGTACAAATTCCTTATTTTCTATCTCTCACTTAAGCCATGCAGATGCAAACACAAACAAACAATCACACTAAAATCACATTCACACACAGGCATAAGAAAGTGGGTAACTCCGGAGCAGAATAGGTCGTGGTTGCTAATGATCCTTTTTTTAAATCCAGGCAGTGCAAACCATCCTTTAGCAGCCATCAGTTTCCTACAGCTTGTTAAAGGGAAAACTGAGATATATTCCTCATGATATGGAAAATATTCCTCAAAAAGGTCCTGCCAACATCCACTGCAATGAAGAAGGAAACAGCAAAGATATCACCTTCAAGCTCCACTTCTCAGAAGGTAGACAAGCCAGTCAGTGATAAGGGTCTACATCATTTTGAGATGACTGCCATGTACAGCAGCAGAAGCAGGAGTAGTGGTGCAGTGGTTGTAGTGGTTATACTTGGAGTAGTTCGGTCCAATCCAAAGGCTGTCCACTGCAACGCAGAAACAAAGCTACAGTCAACATTCACAGGAAGAGAGTAAATTCTAAACTAATTATATGCACAGATATCAATCAATTTAAAGTGAACATAACATCTTTATAGCACATGACAGTAGGTTATATTACTCAACAGCTTAACAAGCAAGGTGTCATGCTTGTTGATAAATGGTTCCTGGTTATGGTGGAGTTTGTCTTACAGTTCAATTTTATACCCTACCCTTAATGCGGAGTACCCTCCAGAGCTGTCAGTGTGACACTCCGTACTAGTGAGTGGAGATAGTTTTGGGAGAGAGCCATAGACTTGGATGCATACTGCCAGAAGCAGTAAGACTGGCAGGCATTAAGAATAAAAGTGGATATTGTGACAGGTTTTTGAATGCCACTGCTCAGTGCCAATGTAAGAAGTAGTGTGCCCTTTATGTAGCAATGAAGAATGTCAGATCAAGGTGTTGGATGGGTGTGTAGCGTTTTAGATTTTCATGCAGGAGACCAGAATTTTCACTTAGGCATACAAAAGTTAGTCCCTGCAAATATTGTTGAAAGTAAGAATTTAAAAAACATTTAAAAACAGCATTGGGACATCTCTGAACTGAATTGTTCATTTCAGAATCAGAATGTTATAGAATGTCCAGCAGTGGGGTTGAAATACATAACAGTATGACAATGAACTACAAGTTAGGAGGAGAATTTTGACATATAACTGCATTAACAAGCAATAAGTTGAATATGGTTGAGACTTAAATCTCAAAATGTATAACTTGTTGGGGCGCCCTGGTAGTTCACCTGGTTGAGCATGTGCCCTATGTACTAAGGCTCAGCCCTTAATGCAGAAGTCAGGGTTTGAGCCCGACCTGTGGCACTTTGCTGCATGTCATCCCACTCTCTCTCCCCCTTTCCTGTCTTCAGCTATCCTATAATAAAGGCCAAAGAACCCAAACAAATATTCTTTAAAGAATGTATAATTTGTAGGCAGTGGTACTGCTGAATTTACCCTTATACAGCTTTATTTAAAATTATATTGCGAGAATAAAGTATACTGTAATTTGTGCACATCTTGCGCCAAATTTAAGTTTTCTGGTTATTTGCTTGTCACAATATGCTTCTGAATGATCTGGGCCAGAGGTCTTCAGTGCAGCAAACCTGTGGCATATGCTGCATGTCAAATCAATCATTATCAATGCAATCCCGCACATCAGTGTGTCACAATATGCTGTTGTCCTATATTCCAGTGTTGACATGCATCAACTCTCCAAATAAGGAACCATTTATTACATTTCTTTCCCAGAACAGCACATCTTAGCTATTGTACTTTTACTACTACTTGCCTGGTAAGATATATGGGTATCATATGATGCAACTCAACATGCACGTGTTACATTTAATTGCTATTGCTGCTGGCGGAAGACAAAAGAAATATTTCTTGATGTAATCCAAATGTTTTGTGAGAGAACACAAAAAAGAGAGAGGAAAAAAAAAGCTTTTTTTTTTCTAACATCTAAAATATTTGTCCCAATTCTGGGCTCCATACTAAGGGAAACTATTCATTTTGTTCAGTCACCATTTGTGCAAGGCAGCCAACTGTTTTGCAATTAATATTGCAATATTTAATACAAAATACCAATCAAAGGAAGAAAGAATAAGATTTGTTTTAAAATGTGAAAAACATGTACAGGAAACAAAATGCACAAAATACATAAAGTGAGCTTAGTGGAAAAAAAACATCTTCTGAGACAAGGAGGGAAGTCAACTAATAATTGAATCCAAATAACTACTAATACAATCCAAATTCATTTCTCACTTTAAAGAACCAGACAGAAGGTATTTTCAGTAGGAAATCTATATGCTTGTGTGTGTGTGTGTGTGTGTGTGTGTGTGTGTGTGTGTGTGTGTGTGTGTGTGTGTGTTCTTGTTTAACTACTTTCGTGAGGTCCAATACATGGGAATACAGTATACTTGTGGGGTCCGGACAGCTTTGTGGGGCCAAAATGCTGGACCCCACAAGTTCAAAGGGCATTTTGAGGATTAAGACTTGGTTTTAAGATTAGGGTTAGAATTAGGTTATGGGTAGGGTTAGGGTAAGGGTTAATGTTAGGCATTTAGTTGATGATGATGGTTAAGGTTAGGGTCCCCACAAAGATAGTGAGACGCACTATGTGTGTGTGTGTGTGTGTGTGTGTGTGTGTGTGTGTGTGTGTGTGTGGAACATAAAGGCTTGTCATACACAATATGTTTTTTGTTTTTGTTTTTTTAACACTGCTTAGGAGTCAGTGTTCCACCTGGATGAGCTCACCTTCAGATTTCATACTCTGAGGAAATCATATTTAGCTACACACACACTGACATGACAAGTTGTCTAGTTGGCTTACAAAAATACACTATTTACACAGACACACACACACACACACACACACACACACACAAACACATCAATAAACGTAGACACCAAGAGCCAAGTGATATATGACATATTTACACATATGTACACGGAGATACGCGCTTCAAGCTAAACATAACTCACATTTATATGTGAAACCACGCACCCTGTCCTCATAGTAGCATGCACGCATTCCAGACAGAGAGAGGCGGAAAATTTGTGGCAGGGAGCTATGAAACAACAAGGAGTACAGACGTTTACAACATCAGCAGCAGGAAAACCATAATGGGAAGAAAAGGAGAAAAAAGGCAGGAGATATAGATCAAACTAGAGTGTGAAGCTCACAATCCCACTTCCTGTGTGTGTGTGCATGATAGTTTGAGCATGGATAATTTAGCATGAACCACAAGCAAATTGAAGGTAATTAGAGAAACATGATAAGAACAGGGATAAGTTAGAACCTGAAACTAAGATATGAGTTTATGTGCCAGTCAACACACACACACACACACACACACACACACACAGTCTAATTGCAGAGTTATACATATTTCAAAGTCTTTTAAAGTTACAGTTTAATTCAGTTACCGAAATATTTCTAAACCAGTGGCTCTCAAACTTTCTTAATCCCTCTAACCTAAAAAACCTTTCACTATGGGTGACTAGCAGCAATCCGGTCTCATAGAAATGATGTTTATACATGTTTTATGAAGATTATGTTTGAAAGCAACGTTTTTATGATTGAACAGTTACATTTTTGTACTGCATTGTAGTCCCCCCCACCCCTCCACTCTCTCACTCCTGAAACTAAACCTATACTACCCTTGCCATTCACTGTATTGTATTTTTGTGTATTCTTATTACAAACTTTTTCTACTCTAAAAACTAAAACTAAACTGGAATGATTTCTCCTCCTTCTTGCCGTGTTTAGCTGGTCTATTTGTGTCTACAAATATGCCAGCTATAGTATCTCAAAAACCTAAATTCACAAGCGTTGATCATGTGTTCTATTTCTGTTTGAAGTCAGGGGAGTAGTGGTTTTAATGAGAAACATGGCTTCAACATCAGACTGTACAGTAAAATAGAATATTTTAGAACAATTTCACTACAGATAGAGAAAACCATTACTTTTTAATACCTAACATACCAACTACATTCAGCTACTACATACATACTACATACTAAACTTAACTGTCACATCGCTGTTTCATGTCACCGTTTTGTGGCTAAACTTAAATCACGTGACCGGTTGCCATAACTTTGTAAGATATCATACAGATAGTGCATACATTTTTGTACAATATTATAGGAACCCATTCATGAGAATGCATTGAATAATTATAAGACAAGCTCTTCCTCCTCTTCCTTCCTTAAAAAAAGACGCTTTTTAAAAAAATAAATGGATGTACAAGGTTTCATAGCTGCTGACACATAAAAACACACACTCAATGATGCCAAAAACTGTCAGTAATTTTTTTTCAGTGCTATTAGGGCGTTGTCACACATGCAGTTTGTTTGCTTTGGTCCGAATCAGTTGGTGAGTTTGTAAACTTGGAACGATTTGCCCTTGGTTCGGTTTGGTTTGGTTTCATACCTGGAAAAATCCAAGCGTACCAAAATGCGTCATTACTACGAAAGAACGTCCACTCCTCTTATTGGTCGGATGTGTCTGGGGGCGGGAGCAAGAAAGTAAATACAGGAAGAAGGTCCTGTGTTCTGGACTAGTGCACATTTCTTGCATCTCCGTAGTCAAACCAGCTCATTTAATTAAAATAATCAGACATTGTTTTGTTATTACGTCTGCTCTGGTCACTGAGACTTCGCTCTGCTCTGCCGGCGTCTGTCTCCAATTTTAGCGGCAGCTGGTTTGAGCACAGAGATGCAAGTGACGGACGGCAAGCTTGACCACAGTCTATTTCTGTGATAGAAACACTTTAGCCTCCAGCAGAGATGAGGAGCGGGCTACAGGCATGCTGATTTACTTCTTTTTGAGCCCCATTTCAAGTTTTTTTTTTTTTTAACTTGTAGTCTTTACCTAGCCTGGCTCCGTCCTCCTAGTACTTACGCTCAATTTTCATTTCCCTTCAGTACTAAGTCTGGGTTCGCGGTATAGTCTTGGGTTTTCTCCAGCCAAATTTTTGGTGGTTTAATCAGCGAACAGAGGGAGTGGCTGAGAACGATGACATTGAGGCCGTGCACTAGAGTTGCGGCGGAGAAAGATGCAAGCGAAGCCATTCGGTCCGTTGTGGCAACGCTGCCGAATATCCAGAAGTTAAAGCCCAAGCAAGAACAATCTTTGCGGAGTTTTGTTGGTGACCATGATGTTGTAGCCCTCCTCCCCATGGGGTTCGGGAAAAGTTAGATTTTCCAGCTTGCTCCTTTAGTGGTGAAGGAGTTGACTAAGGCTAACGCTAGCGATACTAATGCTAAATATAAGCCTTGACGGTCTCCCCTCTTGTTGCACATGCGCATGACATACGTCACGATCAAACATTAGCGATTGGTTATGGCAGATCCAGAGTGGCTCTGGGCAGATCCAATAGTTTTAAACTTCAACGAAGTACCCACCTTCAAGGAAGTTAACACTTGTCAATGGAGAGTGGCCAGACTCTCTGTACAAATGAAATGTACGAGAGTCTGGTAGGACCAGGGCTAGTCTTTACCCCTAAATGACACTGAATTCAGTGACATCACTTGAGGACAGTTATTGCACTTCACACAGTTTCCTGTGAAGCCAGAGAAAACTTTTTTTTTTTTTACATAATGCAGTAATACTTTACGCCTGTAAGTTTCCTTTTAAAGTTAAAGACCTATAACCTGGTGGGACACAATTAATTAGCATATACAGACGTAAATATCTTTTCTGATAACACCCAAGAAGCCCACCCACTCACAAGAAACTAAACATTTTTGACCAAGTGGCTTGCAGTACAATTTCGGCTTCCTTGTTGAAAATAATGTGTAACCCTAAAATGTGTGAAACTACATTGGAAACATGTAAATTAATATGACACATTATAGGAGCTAATGTGTCTCTAATCTTGTCTATGTGTTTCACTTTAATCCCAGGAATGTGACAGTTTGCATCTCCTTTTCTCTCTTTTTTCGGAGGCATCGGGGAATGCAGGCAGCAGTCAGTTAAGTTGCAACAACTTGGGAGACGGTGAAACATTAAGGGAGCAAACAATTTGAGGTTTCTATCTGCCAGCTCAGAAACAGGTGTCGAAATCCCCATTTTACCCTGTGAAACATCTGTTCAGTTAGACTAAGTAGTCTCAGACACTGTGCCTCTCTCCACTCAAATCACGCAGATGAGCAGCGATTGATAACTTAAGGCACATATCGTGATGAAGCTGACAGTCATATCCTCCATTCACCCAGCCTAAGCAGCCATACCGGTCGACAGAAGCCCTCCTACCCCTCCTGCAAGCAACCATATTTCTAAACAAACCACCGCTTATTGTCAACGGCGCACAAAAAATTATATCTACACACTAACACAACAAATGCAAAACAGGAAGCCAACGCTTGCAGAATAATAGCAGACAGACAACAAGAGACAGAGAGTGAGAGTGCTGAAAAGGAAGCTGTTTTCATTGATTGTTCCCCGGTTTTGTTAATGAGTCCATAAAAGTGGCTGCAAGTGTTTTTACAGCGAGGCTATGGAGAAAGAAATGACATGCTGCTCTTTGTCATCAGGGACACATGCACTGCTGAGAGGGACATAAACCAGTCAACAAATTGAACACTGGTAATTTAGAAGCACACAGGAAACCATTTGAAAGTTCTTAACAATCTACAGGTAACACTTAACTCATCTATCATATTCCTTGGCTGATAAACCAGATTTGATTTTGTCAATTCTTGAAATCTTGTGTTGCATGCTGATTTGCCCATTTGGCCCATGTTGGAATCACATTATATATTGAAACATCTTAAAGGCAGTTGACTGACTTTGACATGCTGTATGTAAAACAAAGACAAGAGAATAGGCAATCACCACTCAAGTTTATGGACTCAATCGCTAGTTTCAAGTATTCTTCAAGTATTCTTCAAGTATTCTTCAACACAGCATTATGTTCATTTTGTAAATTATGGTCCCATTTTGAGTAACATAGATGATAAGACAGGGTATGCTTTAGGGCATGGCTAACTTGTGATTGACAGGTCGCCCTGATAGCGTCAGTTTAGAGACTTAGGCTATGTTTAAACGGAAATGATCTGAAGAGAAAACGCAAAAGTGGCGTTGCGTTCCCACTTTTTATTCCGCATTTAGACGAGCGTTTTGGGGGGGAAATCTGCGTGCATATGGTGACGCAAAAGTGTGTGAAATTCGATGTAGTATGTACACCAGGTGGCTAGGTGGTAGTGTGAAGCACTGCCATACCACACCACCAAGTCTGCGCGCCTGCGTAGAACCTTCCTTCTACTTCTCTCCCTAGTAGTGCGAAGCAAACAACAAAAGACAATTTTGTCTGGACAGACGAGGAGGTGGAGTTATTGCTCCAAACAATGCACACACGCAGCACACACACACAGGGCACACACACACACACTCGCACAGTGCGTTTTTACCCTTTAGACGGGAACGCAATGGTGGAGCATTTTTAAGATTTCCACTCTGGAGGGTGGTTTCACTTTTTTGCGTTTTTATGCCCCAAAAACGCTGTCGCCATCTAAACAAAAGGCACATCTGATGAAATATTTTGTTGTTTTCACCCGCGAGTGTATTCGTGTAAACAGGGCCTTAGTAGTCTCGCACCTACTGATTTATTGGCATTTCTTTAAACCAATCACTTGGGCGGCGCTAAGCGTGGGACGGAGCCCCAGTGCCTCTGCAAATAGCCTTGGGAAGGAACATGTGTATCTTCAAAGGTTGTTTAAGTCGTACAACAGAAAAAAACAGATTGGACAGATAGTCTAGCTATCTGTCTTGATTTACCCTGCAGAGATCTGAGGAGCAGTAAACCATAGTCCTCATAAATCGACCAGAGTTTAAAATTCCAATACAAAGAAAGAAAGCGGAAGTGGAACTTCATTGATATAGACTAGAGACTTAGTGATGCTAACTATGGCTTCTATTTCGTATAGGCTTCGCCCTCTAAGCCACGCTATTGGGTTTATCCCTTCGCGCATGCGCAGTCGTGAAGATTTTCTTTCCCGCCCTTGCGTGCCGCTCGGGCTTCAACTACGTCCGCAAATACTGTATATAAACAGAGCGGACCCATTGCTCTGCTCCCACTTTTTCTTCAGCAAGCAGTTATGAAGAAGGTTATGAAGACCTCCGGCTCCAGCGGCGTCCGCTCCTGCCCCTCCTGCGAGACCGGCTACATCTTCTCGCCGGATCTCCACCCCCGCTGCGAGACCTGCCTCGGTGCTTCTCACGCCGGCAAGGCTCTCACCTCCGACGCCTCCTGCCCTTTTTGCGCCCGCCTGCCTTCTAAAGAGCTTCAACGGCGGGCGGACGCTTTTCTGGCTTTTGAGGTCGACGGAGAGGGGGACGGCAGCTGGGCAGACCGACGTGACACCGTCGACGCCCTGGAACCGCTGGAAGAGGGCGTCTTCGACGGGCACGGGTCCGATGACTCGTCTCCCCCGAATGACGATTCCCTCTCCGGTTTTCCCTCCTCCCCGCTGGGAGAACTGGAACACGAGACAGGGATTGATGCTTTTCCACTACGGCTCTCCCCGTCTCCAGAACGGCCAGGGGCACTGCCTCAGCGGTCATCCCCTCTGCCACAGGCGGCTCCACCCTCCACCACCAAGGCTCTTTTTCTGGACCTGCCGGACATCATTAAAAAGACAGCGGACCAGAGAGGCATAGCGCTCCCGGCGGAGCTTCCAGCCCCCACTCGCGGCCTCTTGAGCGGTGACGTCTACTCCCAGGAACCGCCGTCCAAACGGGCCCCACTCTGGCCGCGCTTCACGGAGCTTTGGCCATTCGTGGAGGAGGCTTTCGCTCAGCCCGGGAAACTGAGGGCTCCAGTCTCTCGCTATGCCCCGTTCACACGGGTTCATGGCGACACAGAGGCAGGCTTCCCTTCGGTCCCCCCCCTGGAGCAGAGCCTGGCGTCAATCCTACTCCCGAAGGCTACTTTTTTTGGCCACCAGAAGCCGACCCCCCCGTCCCCCCAAGATCAGGTTTGCGCCCAGGTTACTGACCGGTCACACCAATGTGCGGCCCAGGGCTTGGCCGCACATTGGAGGCTCTTCCTCCAGAGCTAGCCACGGAGATTGGCAAAGCGATGACCGCTATCCTCACCCTCACCACAGCGACCACGGTGGCGTTGTCGAGGATCCAGGCGTGGCAGACTGTGGCCCAGCGAAATATCTGGCTCCACATGTCACAGCTACCCACGGAGGTCAGACGTGAGCTTCTGTACGGCCCCATTGCTCCCGATGGTCTATTTGGGCCTCGCATACAGACAGCCACGTCCCACCTCCACCAGGCGACCGAGGAAGCTAAGCGGCTATGGCGGCTTGGCTCCTGGAAAGCAGCTCCCCATCAGCAGCGTCACTGCTCCACCAACCGCCATAAGAGGAAACTCCCCACTGCCTCTGCTGCGGCTGCGCCTTCCCAGGCTTCGACCTCCGCTCCTCTGCCTGCCCCCCCACAGCGGCAGCCGGCCCCTGACTGGCAGGTTTCACGGGGCCGGAGGACCATGAAGGTGGCTCCCGCCTGGTCAAACCCGCCCCCGGAGCCACCCAGCAAGCAGCGGCGACGGTGGCAATGATGGGGCGCGGGGAACGTCTGTCCCTCCACGGTTGGAAACCGGAAACACAACGGCCCTTTTAAGGGCCACTTCAGTCTTTCTAAAGAGCAGTTTCCATCCAACCGATTAGCCCTTGTTCCCACTGAACATTACGCTGATGTCATTACAGATGTTCCCCACACAAGCACACACCAGGTCACCGCTGCTCGCGGAGCTCCGCCGCTCTCTCACTGTGCAGACGGCGAGAGCATACGCCCACCCGCTACATTTAGCGCTGCTCAGTTATCTTCCTCCCCCCGGCTATGCCAGCGGGATAAGGACAACGATGACCCGCCACCCTTTCGACAGGGCCCTACCATGGGCTGGGCGACACGATCTACTCATGTCTCACCCAGCGGCGGGACGGGCTCTGCGCTTCTTGCGAGCTATGTCTGTAAACAACACACAGATATGCGCGCGACCGCTCTCAGAGCACAGCGCGGCATGGATCAGGCTGACACACATGGACTCGTGGACGTCAAAACTGATATCACGGGGCTACACCCTCCAGTTCGCCTCCCCCCCGCCTCGTTTTGCGGGCGTGTTGGAGACAACCGTGTCATCCCGGGCAGAATCAGACGCCATGACGTCAGAACTACGGGAACTGCTGTCAAAAGGAGCAATTTCCCGCGTTCCTCCGGGGGAGGAGAACGAGGGGTTTTATTCCCGATACTTTCTCACTCCAAAAAAAGTCAGGTGGGTTACGCCCCATCCTCGACCTGTCCCAGTTCAACCGGTGTGTCATGGAGCGTCCATTCCACATGTTGACTATCAGACATGTGTTGGAATGCGTGCGCAACCAAGAATGGTTTACAACTGTGGATCTGAAAGACGCATACTTTCACATCCAAATCATTCCCAGACACAGGAAATCCCTGCGTTTCTTTTTCCGTGGGGCTCATTTCCAGTACAACCGACTACCGTTCGGTTACTCACTGGCCCCCCGCACTTTTTCCAAGTGTATGGAGACGGCGCTTCAGCCGTTACGGAAAAAAGGCGTCAGAGTCCTGTTTTATCTGGACGATTTGCTCATCCTGGCTCCCTCTCGGGAAACGGCGGCGCTGCACACTGTGGCAGTTCTGCGGCACCTGCAGACACTGGGTTTCGCCATAAACTGGCAGAAAAGCTCATTGGTTCCCGCACAATCGATAGTTTATCTGGGCGTAGTGCTAAACTTGATTGTTATGAGTGCCAGGCTTTCAACACCAAGGCAAGACGCGCTGCTCTCTCTCCTGTCGCGCACCACGCCACGCGCAAAGGTGTCAGCGCTGTCCGTCATGCGCCTTCTGGGCATGATGTTCGCGGGCTACATGGTGGTCCCCCTGGGGCTTCTCCACATGAGAAAAATCCAGAGGTGGTTCCTCCGTCAGCGTATCGACCCCATACGTCACAAGTGGCGAATGCTGATCATCCCTCCTTCCCTACAGTCGGACCTGTCATATTGGGGGAACCCCCAGACCTTGTCAGCTGGGGTTCCCCTGGGCAAAGTGACGTCATACGTGACAGTGTACACAGACGCGTCCCTCACTGGCTGGGGAGGAATGTGTGAATCACAGGTGGTGGGAGGAGAATGGCCACCCCCCCCCCCTCCCACACATAAACTGCCTGGAGCTGTACACAGTGCTGAAAGTTTTGAAACACTTTGCCCCGGTGGTAGCAGGGAGACATGTCGTCGTACAGACAGACAATGTTACTGCAGCAGCGTTCATAAATCATAAATCATCATAAATCAATCATAAATACGTTCGGCCCGGCTATTGGAAATAGCCAGGAGCCTTCTGCTGTGGGCACACAGTCACCTGCTGTCCCTCAAGGCTGTTTACATCCCCGGGATACTAAACCGGGCGGCAGACCTAATGTCGAGGGGAGGGCCCTCTCACAACGAGTGGAAATTGAATCCCACTATTGTTCAGAAGCTGTGGAGCAGGTTCGGGAAAGCGGAGGTGGATCTGTTCGCCTCACGAGAAAACACACAGTGCGCTCTGTGGTTTTCCTTGAGCGCACGGGACAATCCACCCCTCGGCGTGGACGCTTTCTCCCACCACCTCTGGCCCAGAACCCTCCTATACGCTTTTCCCCCAGTCCCTCTGATTCCTCGTCTCCTGGAACGCATCCAGGAGGAGAATCTGTCGGTCATCTTGGTGGCGCCGGAGCGCACGAGCGCATCCTGGTTCCCGACACTGGTCCAGCTGCTGGCGGGTCCCCCCTGGCAATTGCCGTGGCGCGAGGACGCCCTGTCACAGCTGGACGGCGCGATATTCCACCCCCCGGTGATAACCTAGCGACTGTGGGGCTGGCTGCTGAGCGGGAACGCTTTCCTCACCCTCACCACAGCGACCACGGTGGCGTTATCGAGGATCCAGGCGTGGCAGACTGTGGCCCAGCGAAATATCTGGCTCCACATGTCACAGCTACCCACGGAGGTCAGACGTGAGCTTCTGTACGGCCCCATTGCTCCCGATGGTCTATTTGGGCCTCGCTTACAGACAGCCACGTCCCACCTCCACCAGGCGACCGAGGAAGCTGAGCGGCTATGGCGGCTTGGCTCCTGGAAAGCAGCTCCCCATCAGCAGCGTCACTGCTCCACCAACCGCCATAAGAGGAAACTCCCCACTGCCTCTGCTGCGGCTGCGCCTTCCCAGGCTTCGACCTCCGCTCCTCTGCCTGCCCCCCCACAGCGGCAGCCGGCCCCTGACTGGCAGGTTTCACGGGGCCGGAGGACCATGAAGGTGGCTCCCGCCTGGTCAAACCCGCCCCCGGAGCCACCCAGCAAGCAGCGGCGACGGTGGCAATGATGGGGCGCGGGGAACGTCTGTCCCTCCACGGTTGGAAACCGGAAACATAACGGCCCTTTTAAGGGCCACTTCAGTCTTTCTAAAGAGCAGTTTCCATCCAACCGATTAGCCCTTGTTCCCACTGAACATTACGCTGATGTCATGTTATGATGTCATACAGATGTTCCCCACACAAGCACACACCAGGTCACCGCTGCTCGCGGAGCTCCGCCGCTCTCTCACTGTGCAGACGGCGAGAGCATACGCCCACCCACTACATTTAGCGCTGCTCAGTTATCTTCCTCCCCCCGGCTATGCCAGCGGGATAAGGACAACGATGACCCGCCACCCTTTCGACAGGGCCCTACCATGGGCTGGGCGACACGATCTACTCATGTCTCACCCAGCGGCGGGACGGGCTCTGCGCTTCTTGCGAGCTATGTCTGTAAACAACACACAGACATGCGCGCGACCGCTCTCAGAGCACAGCGCGGCATGGATCAGGCTGACACACATGGACTCGTGGACGTCAAAACTGATATCACGGGGCTACACCCTCCAGTTCGCCTCCCCCCCGCCTCGTTTTGCGGGCGTGTTGGAGACAACCGTGTCATCCCGGGCAGAATCAGACGCCATGACGTCAGAACTACGGGAACTGCTGTCAAAAGGAGCAATTTCCCGCGTTCCTCCGGGGGAGGAGAACGAGGGGTTTTATTCCCGATACTTTCTCACTCCAAAAAAAGTCAGGTGGGTTACGCCCCATCCTCGACCTGTCCCAGTTCAACCGGTGTGTCATGGAGCGTCCATTCCACATGTTGACTATCAGACATGTGTTGGAATGCGTGCGCAACCAAGAATGGTTTACAACTGTGGATCTGAAAGACGCATACTTTCACATCCAAATCATTCCCAGACACAGGAAATCCCTGCGTTTCTTTTTCCGTGGGGCTCATTTCCAGTACAACCGACTACCGTTCGGTTACTCACTGGCCCCCCGCACTTTTTCCAAGTGTATGGAGACGGCGCTTCAGCCGTTACGGAAAAAAGGCGTCAGAGTCCTGTTTTATCTGGACGATTTGCTCATCCTGGCTCCCTCTCGGGAAACGGCGGCGCTGCACACTGTGGCAGTTCTGCGGCACCTGCAGACACTGGGTTTCGCCATAAACTGGCAGAAAAGCTCATTGGTTCCCGCACAATCGATAGTTTATCTGGGCGTAGTGCTAAACTTGATTGTTATGAGTGCCAGGCTTTCAACACCAAGGCAAGACGCGCTGCTCTCTCTCCTGTCGCGCACCACGCCACGCGCAAAGGTGTCAGCGCTGTCCGTCATGCGCCTTCTGGGCATGATGTTCGCGGGCTACATGGTGGTCCCCCTGGGGCTTCTCCACATGAGAAAAATCCAGAGGTGGTTCCTCCGTCAGCGTATCGACCCCATACGTCACAAGTGGCGAATGCTGATCATCCCTCCTTCCCTACAGTCGGACCTGTCATATTGGGGGAACCCCCAGACCTTGTCAGCTGGGGTTCCCCTGGGCAAAGTGACGTCATACGTGACAGTGTACACAGACGCGTCCCTCACTGGCTGGGGAGGAATGTGTGAATCACAGGTGGTGGGAGGAGAATGGCCCCCCCCCCCCCCCCCTCCCACACATAAACTGCCTGGAGCTGTACACGGTGCTGAAAGTTTTGAAACACTTTGCCCCGGTGGTAGCAGGGAGACATGTCGTCGTACAGACAGACAATGTTACTGCAGCAGCGTTCATAAATCGCCAGGGCGGCGTACGTTCGGCCCGGCTATTGGAAATAGCCAGGAGCCTTCTGCTGTGGGCACACAGTCACCTGCTGTCCCTCAAGGCTGTTTACATCCCCGGGATACTAAACCGGGCGGCAGACCTAATGTCGAGGGGAGGGCCCTCTCACAACGAGTGGAAATTGAATCCCACTATTGTTCAGAAGCTGTGGAGCAGGTTCGGGAAAGCGGAGGTGGATCTGTTCGCCTCACGAGAAAACACACAGTGCGCTCTGTGGTTTTCCTTGAGCGCACGGGACAATCCACCCCTCGGCGTGGACGCTTTCTCCCACCACCTCTGGCCCAGAACCCTCCTATACGCTTTTCCCCCAGTCCCTCTGATTCCTCGTCTCCTGGAACGCATCCAGGAGGAGAATCTGTCGGTCATCTTGGTGGCGCCGGAGCGCACGAGCGCATCCTGGTTCCCGACACTGGTCCAGCTGCTGGCGGGTCCCCCCTGGCAATTGCCGTGGCGCGAGGACGCCCTGTCACAGCTGGACGGCGCGATATTCCACCCCCCGGTGATAACCTAGCGACTGTGGGGCTGGCTGCTGAGCGGGAACGCTTGCAGAGGTTAGGCTTGCCTCCTGCCGTGGTGCGCACTATTCAGAGCGCGAGAGCCCCCTCCACAACAACGTGTTACGCGGCGCGTTGGTCCGCTTTCCAGCGCTGGTGCACGGAGAGGGAAACAGATCCTATATCGTGTCCCCTGCCTCTCGTGTTGACTTATCTCCAAACATTGGTAGATAACGACCTGGCTCCGTCCACAGTCAAAGCCTACGCAGCGGCCATTTCATCCTGCCACGAAGGCTATGGAGAGAGAACGTTTTTTGCGCACCCCCTAGTAAAGCGTTTTTTGAAAGGGGTCAGACGACAAAAACCCACCGTGCGCTCTCTCATTCCCCAATGGGATCTGGCCCTGGTGCTTCGAGCTCTGAGGAAGCCTCCTTTCGAGCCCTTGGCACAAGCCTCTCTCAGGTTGCTGTCCCTAAAAACGGCGCTTCTCCTTGCCCTGACGTCAGCCAAGCGAGTGAGCGACTTATGTGCGCTGTCAGTTTCACCGTCCTGTCTCTCCATTAGAGGGGACGGGAGCGCAGCCACCCTACAGCCTAACCCTTCTTTCACACCGAAAATTTTAACAAATTCCTTTCGGTCGAGGGTTTTTTCCCTCCAGGGTTTTTTCCCCCCGCCTCATGACAACTACGTGGAGGAGGTTTCCCACCGATTGTGCCCGGTGCGTGCGTTATCACAGTACGTTTTACGCACGGCGGACATAAGGCGGACACAACAGCTGTTTGTACACTATAGGGAACACTCCCAAGGAGCGGCCCTGTCTAAACAGTGCCTGTCTCACTGGTTGTGTGAGGCTATCACCCAAGCCTATAACACGGAGGGGGCGGAGCCCCCCCAGGGCATCCGGGCACATTCTACAAGGGCACTATCGGCATCAACAGCTCTGTTCAGAGGCATGTCAGTAGCCGACATCTGTGCGGCAGCCTCTTGGGCATCCCCATGCCTTTTCATCCGTTTCTATTTGCGGGATATGTCCGAGCCCTCTCTGACTCACTCGGTCCTATCCTCACTCAACGACGGATGATGCCCCGTCGTATGTGGGCCGGGTGCCGAGAGGAGAGCAGCGTCCCACATATATGTGTAGCCTATGTATATATGTACATATGTATATATATATATATATTTGTCGCTATCACACACCCTCTCTCACTGCCATGCACGCCTACAATCATGATATGTGCCACTGCATGTGCACTGCCTGGGGTCCTCCCCCCCCCCTACTCTGGGTGGCTGGGAGGGACTCGGGCGTCCCATAATTATCAATCAGGTACTACCCTCACCAATCATGCACGCCTGCCCTCTCGGCTAGGCCAAATTATTACCATGGCAGGCCCTGTTACCTAGATAACGGGTTATCTGATACAGTCCCCTGTCAGTGCATGAGAGAGAGACAGAGGGAAAAAAAGTTTAGTCTATGTTCCACTGTGGGCTCTGGGTCGCAGGTGGCATTGACTACATCAGCTTCGCCCTAACCCAATAGCGTGGCTTAGAGGGCGAAGCCTATACGAAATAGAACGATAGTTACGTTATTGTAACTCCAGATTCTATGAGTATAGGCGTAGCCCTCTAAGATCCGGGCCACCTGCTCCAGTTACATTAGCTGAAGAAAAAGCTTATGTTGGGAGCAGAGCTACGGGTCCGCTCTGTTTATATACAGTATTTACGGACGTAGTTGAAGCCCGAGCGGCACGCTAGGGCGGGAAAGAAAATCTTCACGACTGCGCATGCGCGAAGGGATAAACCCAATAGCGTGGCTTAGAGGGCTACGCCTATACTCATAGAATCTGGAGTTACAATAATGTAACTATCGAACTGTGTACATTTAGATAGCCATGAACTTGTTTTTGGGTGTTGTTGGTGTACTTTGACCCTTTCACAGTGTGTTTTCATTTCATCAAAGTTAATTGTAACATTTTGGTCGCCTAAAAATGTCTTGTTCAGCATTCGGTTGCACCTTGCTAGCCAAGCTAGCTAGCTAGTGCCAAGGAAACTAGCCAGGAAAGTCTGGTAAAAGCGAAGAGGAAGACGTCAACTGACATAATTCCTCTTCTACAGTAAACATTTCCAGTTAACAACATGCAAAATGCATGTTATAACATAAAGCCAGTAACAAGAGTGACATGAGCCTCATTACCATTGCAATTTTACTGCTGCATGGAGTGCTCCATAACTCCCACCAGTGTAAGGGATTAATAGATAAAATATCCGACCGACAGCCGAGCTTCCTTGCCGACAGCCGAGCTTCCTTGCACTGGAAAGTTTGTCATCCTGCATAATTAGCCATGTGCTTTTGTTTACTTAGAAACAACGGGAGATGTGGGTAATGAATGAATATGCCTCAGAATTGATTTAATTAATAGGCTATCTCATATTTTGGCTAAAGTTTTTACCTAAGTTACTGTAAGTCACAAACTTTGAAACAACGGAAATATGGACAGCATCACTCTGCTATTGCAACCCACTTAGTGGTCGGAGGGTATTATCCTTAAATCCTAAAATCCTGTCAACAGGAATTTAAGCCATAGACTCAAGCATTCTGCTGCCACCTACCGTCTACAGTTATCAAGTACAGTAAACATCAGTGTCTTTTGGTTCTTTTTTTGTATACGATGGCAATGTAAACACCTTTAATTAAATGCAATATCACGACAGAAACCATAGCATGTTTAAGTTAATATGACTAGAGCCTGGTGGATAAACTGCCAGGTCAATATTATCAGACAGATTCAGCTTATCACAGAAGACGCAGGTCATTTCAGTGGATAAGAAACAAGAAAAGTTCAAGATATATTTGAGGTCATTAGAGACTGTGTCTCCATTACAGAGAGCTGATTGAGTATTCATGGTGTGATGAAACATTTTAAACTGATGGAGGTGTTTGAATGTCCACATCCACAGCCACAAAGCTCCGTCTTTTTTTCTTTTGTTTTTTGCAAACAAAACTCAGACGGAGCAGAAATATAGGTATATCTTATACAGGCAAATCAGGCAAGTCCAAAGAACTAATCAAACAAACTAATAAGCAAACAACAGTGTTATTAACAAACAGACAAAATAATAATAAAAAAACTACAACAAGAAAAGCATAAAACAAACAACAGGTAAAAGAAAAATGACTGAAATAACTTAGGGAAAGAAAAATAAGTAGGGGGTTTAGTCTCTAAGCTTGCTACTTTGCTGTAGCAAGTGGTAGTTAGTGTAACTACATGTTTTATTGAAAAATAACATTTTAATCTGTTAACTATTCCATCTGTTGTCTTCAGGACATGGTTGCTAAGAAGGGTGACCATATTGGGTTATACTAATCTAGAGAGTGTATATTCATGAAGGTTACTCTTTTAAGTTTTGCTATTTTCAACAGTGCATCTATCCAGTCTTGAATGTGTGGAGCATTGCTGTCTCTCCATTTGCAAAAAATCCGCTTTTTGGCAACAGCAACATCTACAGACATTTACTTATTATGAGGTTGATTAGGTAATATTGATAGAACCCCTATAATACAGAGTACAGGGTTGGGTTGAATACAAACCTTTGTCGCCTCACAGATTTTCCGGACACATTCCCATAACATATGTAGGTGTGACCCTTTTATTAGACATTAATTTCCAACAAGTGCTATCTGGGCTTAACCCCACCCTCCACATCCTATTGGGAGTCCAATGATACCTGTCTACTGTTTTGAGCTTAGTTAGTTCAAGTTGGACACTCTTGGAGATAGACTGAGCTCTTCTCCAGACCTCGCTCCATTCCTCATCTGTTATATCACATCTTAAATCCATGGCCCAAGCCCAACATTTACACTTTGCTCTTACATCCTGTTGTGTGTGAACTGCTGCCAATAGCTTTTGTTGTTCCCTCTCTGCCTGTCATCAGATCAAACGCAATGTCTGAGACTGTCTGTGTCCATATATTTCTCTCTCTCATCTCTTTGTCTGTGTTTATCTAAATCTAGCTTCTTTTTTTTTTTTTTTTTACCAAATTCACACTTCTCTTTGGTTTCTTGCTATTTTAGTCCCACATTTTAAATTATTAGTGTTATAAGTTGAGTTCATGTTCATGCATTATTTACAGTAGTGTATTTTTTCAACAACAAACAAATGTCATGTTAGTAGTAGTATTTGTGTTGGTTTGGGAAACTACACATTTTGTATTCTCACCAGGTAATATTCTCTGTCATGCTATAACCATATGTAGACTGTATGCACATACTTTGACAGCATGTCTCTACCTATGGAATGCTGTTTTATTCCATATTAAATAAATACATAAATAAATGAATATACCTATTAAATACATCTTGAAATAAAATTATTTATTCCCACTTCTTATATTCAAATGAAGGGGAAAGTTTTGACAAAATAGTTTGGTAATTATTTAGCACATAATGTAGTCCACCAAACAGTTTTTTATGCTAAATTCTTACACTCTGCACTGCAGCATTACCACTGTTACCACAAATACAGTGAGGTGAATGCTTGCCATGTTTATGGTAATGAAAGAAAACGGCATGCACTTAATCAGTATAGCTATTTTACATATATTTAATGGTTTTTGGACAACAGTGGAGCTCATTGGCACAGAGGTGAAATATACATCAGGCTAATTAAAGGGATCCATTCATTGTTGCTTGTAATCACTTCAGGGGATCTTTTCATCATAAAAACTGAGAATATGATGAAATACCACCAGCTTTAGCCTTGCATGTAGTTTAAGCAGGCTAGATTATGTGAAATTGATTTCTACCCCCCACAGTGTTTCAAATGAAATGATAGTTTATGCATTATGAAAACACACTACATGTCAGCAGTTGCTACAGTTGTCCTCAAATGCCCCATAAAACATGATCCTGGGAATTAACACTTGAAGACAGACTGAGTCTTAAAACAATTCAAATGGGGTGAAAAGGGAAGAAATAATTCCAATTGTTTCCACAGCAGCTTCTCTTGTTTTAATTATGAAGAGAAACAAGCATGGATTCTTGTAAACAAGGCAGAAAAATACTAATTACAACACTAGTATCAGACTTGATTCATTTGAATATGAAAAAAATAAAATGGCCTCATCCCATTGGCTGAATATTGCATTTGTATTCACAAAAGTATAATTTTAGAATTATAGTTGACTTGATAACTTATTACATAATCCATTGTTGCAGCAAAAGAATACAAAAATGGCAAAATGCCTTTTCCTTATTTTTCTTTATTTCTTTCCATTTCTCCCTTTCTTCTTTGCTGTTAATTTACTTGTTGCTTCACTTGACTGGTGATTGAACGCCACTGGGTGTTCAGAGCAAATTTCACACGTGGTCGGGACCGGGTAACCAACTGGAAAATCCCTCTTCAATCTTCACCTTGCGTCTTCATTCCATTTTCTCCCTGTCCTCTTATTCATCATTTCATCATTTCCTCCTCTCTTTCTGCATCCTTGCTTAACCCTTGGTAGACATTTTAATGTGAATAGCAGCACATTAAAAAGGGCATATCTTCCATGTATTGCCTTTTATCTCACACTCATATTCCTCTGCAATAAAGTGCATACAGAAGCTGACATCAATTTTAATGATAATATCTGCTGTTGGTATCTCACACCATGCTTTTTTTCCATTCATTTATTTCTGCATGACAGGACATGACCAGGTTTTGAAGTTGTGATTGGTATTTGTTTATAGACTCATATTTCCTCTTAGCTGTATTCTGCTGTGTTTTACCAACTGTAAAAATACAAAACATTCTCACTCCCAGCGCGTCAAAAAGCAACAGACTCAGCCAAAGGCAGGAGTCTGGCACAACCACCTCCGATTGGCCAAAGCTATGTTTCTGTTAACCCTTTCCCTGCTTGAGCCCCCCTAAAAAGGGTCTAAAATCACCAATGAAAGATACCAATATGTCCAGGTAAGATATCTAAGGTTACACACACAGCTATAAAAAAATGTGAAAAATACTAGCTTTACTATAGTAAAACTGTTCACTTTAAAAAAGTAATGGAGGTGGAAGCAATGGAAAAACCACATTCATTTGTATTTATAGATGATGCAGGTGTATGGCAAGCCTGGCCATCCAATGTAATGATGAAAACTGGTGGCCTGATGCTGGAGAGAGGCAGGATTTGCCTCACAAGTTTTTGTTACTATTATGTACCTATAGTTTGTAACTTTTTTTTCCAGTAATTATGTAAATTACTACATACAAAACAAAAAAATATAACTATTGTAACAAACTGCTGATTTCCATCCCTTCTTGTTTACCTTAAAAACTGGTTATGTTATAAAATAAAATAAATTCATGTAAAAGAATTTTATTCTTCTTCAAAGAAAATAATATATATAATATTCATTATATTATAATAATGACTATTGATTGTTCAAAGTGTTTTGCTGCACTGAGCCTGTTTTGAGACGTGTGAAGAGTTGTGTTGTTTGGAATGACTTTTGCAGGTAATGTGAACCGTTTAGCTCAGGTGACTGTTGGTAATGCATACTGTGGTTGAGTTGATGAGTTTTTCACATGTGGCTTTGGATGTGACCACTGTCGTTTAGCAATCGAAAAAAACTGTAAGCTAAACGCTAAAAAGGGAGAGTTGCCAATTTTCAAAAGGCAAAGTTTTACCAGCAAGTAAATGTGGACCTCCGGGTACTGGCGCCATTCATCTGCATGTATGGCATGTAGCGCTAGCTACTTTGCTATGTGCTACCGAACGCTCAACAAGACATTTTTAAGCAAGCAAAATGTTCCAATTACCTTTGATGAAGTGTAAACACAATGAGAGGATCGAAGGCTACGTTCAGACTGCAGGCAAAAGCTTCATCCATCCAGCCAGTTCTTCATTTTTTACAGTCTATGGCCCTCATTTATCAAACTAACGTAGAAACCAGCGCAGATATGAGCACAGAAATCATTTTACGACAGGCTTCACGTGTGATTCATGAAACGTTCGTATTACACCAATCAGAGCGTAAGAATGGTCGTACATTGATAAATGCAGCGGCTGGAAACGATCGTAATTTAAATATCACGCCCCATTATATTCTCGGTTTTGAGGCCTCGCCCCTACAATTTATGACATGACGAGACGTAATCCGGTTAAGAAGCGGCACTTTTCAAAGGTGGAGATTGAAACCCTGATATCTCAGGTTCATTTGCACTAATGTGTGTACTATTTGGCAGCCTGAAAACTGTTATTAAAGGCTGTAGAAAGAATGCGGAATGGAAAGAGATCACTGATGCAGTCAACAGTGTTGCCGTGGTAAATCGGACTCCAGCTGAAGTTTATTTCATTTATACATCCTTGACATATGCTATAGTCTTAATAGTAATATACAGGCTTATATTGCAATCTCTTAGGCCTACATGGTGTACCTAAATTTAAATAAACACACAGTAGTGGAGTTTATGCAGTGTCTTTTATTTTACTCGTGTTTTTTTCATTGTTCACTTGTGGCCAACAACACTTTAAAAGAGAAACGAAAACCTGAAGAATAAATAAAAATGTTGTGCATCGTCATTTTTCCTGTGTTGAGTATCTTTGCCAAACATAACACTAAACTGTTTCAAAGTGAGGAATAATATCCTGTCTCATTCGTATAGCACCCAGTTGGGGCTGTGCTGGACATTGCTCTCTGGGCATCGGGTCATCTGGCTCCATCACTACATTTAGGCTATGGCACCCTGTTTTCCTGCGCGATGTTGTGCAGTACCCCACAGGCTAAAACAATGTTGCAGACTTTTTCTGCTGTGTATAGTAGGGTCCCCCCCGCTGATGCAAGACAGAGCCATCTGCCCTTAATCAATCCGATGGAGCGCTCCACCGTGGCCCGTGTACGTACGTGTGCACTGTTGCACCGGCGGATAGAGGTCCTCTAAAAGAGCCAGATCTGCCATTGTGTGATCAACTGATGACTTCTCCTGTTAAACTGATTATATGCTGCACAGCAAGTCCACAATGACTCGAAAACTTGCGTACACAAGTTCAGACCAGATGTAAGATTTTATCGCAGCCTACGCTCAAGTTCAAATTGATAAATGCCTTGCTTTGCGTAGGAATCGGCGTACGCCCGTCCTACGCCTGTTTTAGGATGTACGCCCATTTCATAAACGTGTTTTACTCATTTATGTTGCTGCTATGCCCTGCAGGCGGGGACAGATTATCATGACCACGGGCCCTGGACACAAAATCGGAATGGGCCCCACACACACACACGCACGTGCAAGTAGTAGTCTATACGTCCACTATCGCAAAGAGCGCACAGTGCTTTACAGCGCATCACAGTGAAACACACAATCTAATAGGGGACAGATATGTATACACACCAATACATTAGCTAAACGTGGTGGATTACCATTTTGAAAAAATGTGAAAACAAATATCCTACCTACAATTTATCAAGGTTGATAATGAATATAACAGCCATTCTCGTGGTGCAACTTATCCATTAGGCAATCAGCTGCACAACATGTCATTATTAAACGAGCAAATTCTACCACCTATTCCACAGTCTCTTGCTGATGTGGAGTATTTAGCTCCTCTGTTGTGAAACGAAGAGGCCCCTCTTTCAATGAGAATCGTTTTTTACTCTGTCACTGGATATATTTCCCCACATTGCGGATCCGTAACAGTCTCACACCAAGAGTCGTCATCAGCCCCCCTCTGATATGGGCCTGTAGTCTGGTTAAAGAAACTGTAACCTCCGGGCATGTTGTCTGAACAGACTGACAGGTCAGTGGAAAGCGAGGCCTGAGCCATTTTAAGTGGACATCTCCTCGGAGCGAACAAGCTCATTAAAGCAATAAACGCAACTTTTTTTTTTCACGCACTCGAGGCTGCTGCTGCAGTCCCCTGGGGACCTAGCATAGCTGCGGACTGCTTGCTAGGTTAACCAGTTAACAAAAACGTTAAGGAATAAATGCCATAAGTCTAACGTTAATGCTAGCTAGCTAAAGTTATTCAAGTGTCTCCCCCATAGACTAGCTAGTTAAGGCTAAATGACAGCATTCAGACAGTTACTGTTAAACAACGTTATCTTCATTATCTGCTCTACTTACCACTGTCTTGCTTTCTTTTCTCATCATCCTCCTTTTTTCTCTTCCCTTTTTCACTCCCAGAAAGATAATTCCTCTTTATTTTCGTTTGACTTAACATTAGCTAAATCAATTCAAAAGTTTGGTTATCGTGCTTCTAGGGAATGCCATGGGCCCCCCTTGGGGAGGTTTCCGACTGAGATATCATTGCAAAAAAGGTGTTTGTTTAAGGGGGAGGGGGGTTGCGGTCACTGTGGTTGCAACATTTTGAGCCACTGCTGTGGAGTAAAGTTTGTTTGGGGGCCCCAAACAGTTGCCGTTAATAATTAACTACATCGCCAAAGAATTGGCGATCTTTCTGAAGCTTTTGCATTGGAGCCGTAATGAAAAGATATATTTTATAACTTTAAAGCTATATAAGCGGGCATTAAAAGTCAGCCCTTATGGTTTTTCGAAATGATTTGCAGAACATTGTAATAGAACAAAAGCGTAGACTTATTACAACTTTCAAAAGGCTTCTAATTAAGTCTTGTTGCCTTCAGCAGGGTTTGTACTTATGACATATTGAAGTTAAACACTGCAGCATCCACATACATTTCCACCAAGACCCGACTCACAGCTCAGTAACAAGCAGCCAAATGTTGCATGTGAAGTCAGTGACAGCAATCCTCATCATGAATTCAGAAACACACTTAGAGACACAAAACAAATCCGTACCCTAACTAGAACTTAAACCCATGGGGAGACACAAGATCTGAATATAGGTTCTCACTGGCATACTTTTGTGCAACCACTGTTCTACCAGATACAAATCTCCAGCTTTGCGATAGTCCTGTAGTACAACAGGTGCAACAATGGTTTTTGGATTTCGGACACTAGGAGTTAAATATTTCAGCCTAATCTCTTTAGAAATTCTATAGTACAAAATAAATTACACATATGACATTACATAAGAAGGACCATGTGTTTTTCATGATGTTTAAACCAGAGTTAATAGTCATCAAGTTTTTTTATAATTTAAATTAAATGCAGCTTTAAATTTGGGTTTTGAAGGTCATATTTGTTTTCTTTTTTCAAGTGGCTATGGAATATGTTTTGTACTGATATTTGAGAATGAGAGCATTTGCATTGAAACATTACGGCAGTGTTTCTTCCAGATTTTGTTTGAGTTTTTTCTACAGGAAATTATAATTTCCATTTCTTCATTCCAGCATCAAATATTATGGTTAAATAGCGGCCAGGTATAGATGAGTTAATTGTCTTAGCCCTGATTGAGTGACTGACCAGAGCTATACTTTATGACACAAAGATTTAAGTAACTACACTGTTGCAGTTTTCAAACACATCCAAGTCAAAGCAGTGAAACTTAACCACAGTAACATAACATATTGAGAGACTGCTTTAATAAAGTAGTGAGCATGTGGAGGCAGCCAGTAGGTGTAGTGATTATCTGAGAGGGCAGTCGGGGGGAAACTAAGGGCCAATCATTTCATCCTGGCTTGTCACCACACAGAACATAGTGTTATTTTAAAGAGAGGCCAAGAGGGGGATAGAACAGAGAGAGAGAGAGCATAAGGGCTCACAGGAGACTTATGGCTTAGTCAGTCATCCAGCTAAACACTCCATCAGCCTGCGCTTTAGTCAGTCTCATCCATATCCTCCTCCTATTTCCCATCATCCATCTATCCATCTCTCCACTCGCCATCGTCGTGTGATAAATCCTCACAACATCACAGCATTTTAGCCATCCCTCTATCCCTTTGTCTGTCCTATTTTAAGCATCTCATTTCACCTCTGTGATACGCGCACACACACACACACACACACACACACACGCACACGCACACACACACACACACACACACACACACACACACACACACACACTCACACACACACACAAACGCAGGGCTTGTGGAAGGGATTTATTGAAGAGGTGCTTATGACTATTTGAGGGATGTGCTTAGCTTGCAGGTCAGTCCAGCAACCTCTCATTGGTCTGAGAGAACCAGTCAGCCTGAGAATATGATTGTGTGTGTGTGTGTGTGTGTGTGTGTGTGTGTGTGTGTGTGTGTGTGTGTGTGTGTGTGTGTGTGTGCGTGTGTGTGTGTGTATGTGTGTAAATAGTTTCACATAGTTGTACAATTACATGTGTCCATAAAGGGAAGTTTACTAGGCTTCAATAATCCAGCTACAATCTCCTCAGTGTGCAGGATGCTGTTGGCTCCTGGACATTTCAATCATTAGTTACTAACTTTTTGTATATAGACTTACAAATGTTTTCTGTGTGGTCCAACCAAACCCCATTGCCAGACAAGAACATCATTATTGCATGATTCTACCAAACCTCTGAATACATTCAATTGTCAAACATCCTGTCCAACCAAAACTGTAGGAGCGACATAAAAGAAAAAGGTATTGAGTTACTGTAGCTTAAGGCAACACATTTAAGTGAAGTATCTGTTATCTGTCTCTCACAAACACACAAACATACTGTATGGCACGGAAACCATCCACATTCAACAAGCACTTATTGTGACTACAGTAAACAGAGTATTGAAGTCACTATGCAGTAGGGTGGCAAGCAGCACAAGGACACTTGCAACACACCGAAGTAGCACACAGCCATTTAAAATAACATTCTTTGTAGCCTATAATATTGATAGTTTAACCTTCAACTCATTGCTTCTTGATTTGGATATATGTTTTATCAGAAATCAGCCATTAGGTCCTTAGACTGATATACCTATATTATTTTATTTGGGTCATTTCTGATAATACACAATTTTGGCTTACAGTTAATTAGAATGATTTTTGGAAGGCACTGACAACTAATGTCATCCTGTGCTGATAGGGGCATCAGCTCATCCAGGTTTTCTTATGCACGTAGTCACATCACCCACTGTTCAATCCTGGTTGGGTTTGCTGCATATCATATCCCTTCCTATCTCCCTATGATTCCGGTTGTCTCTACAGTCAACTATTAAATAATAATAATAATAATAATAATAATAATAATAATAATGAATCCTGAATTCACACCAACAATTATTCAATTTTGGTCCAATTTACATAAATGTTAATTGAAACATCTTTCTGTTTTAGACAAATACTGTTATGGTAAGATGAAAAACAAACAAAAACAGTGCAAAAATATTGTGCCCTTGGTGAAAGTAATACATATTAACTTGCTAATAACAAAAGTAAATAGCATAAGCTGTAAACTCTTATAAGACCTCTCTCTTTTCCAGTAAGTGCCTTTGTGCGTATTGTTGACACATATTGACTATTAGCTGTCCGTCTTGAGGCTGCCTGCTCATGGAGGAGGCAGGTTGACTGTTGTTCAGGCTGTTGACCGGAGATTGAAGCCTGTGTTCTGGGCTGTAAGTGTGGATCATTTTGCTGTGTGCCCTTGGCTCCAATGAGTTAGATTCCAGCATAGAGCCTCAGACACAGTCCAGGGAGCAGTAGGCTATATGAGTACCGAGAAGACGTGTCAGCTCACTTTTCCCCCTGTTCTGCTCCTCATCCTCTCACCTTCTTCTCATCCGCTTCCTCTTTTCTTGCCTGTCCTTTCCTTGCTCCTCTGGCTTGCAGTATAAAGGGTTGCACAATCTACTCAAAATCAAAGTAGAGTGATTATTATTATTATTATTATTATTATTAGTAATAAAAACAAGACACCAAAATCAACAATACAAGCTTATATAACTGGCTGTGACAGAAGCGCTAGACTGGGCATCAATCCAGCACACACACACACACACACACACACACACACACACACACCTGCTTTTAAATGTGGTTGCTACATCAACAGGAGCAACCTAATAACCTCACACGAAGGATGAATGCATTAAGCGCTAATCTGCCTGCACTATATTCTATTCCATCATCTCAACTGAGCAGAATCGATGTATGGATATTTTCTCTAAGTCACAGAGTCTTGTCAGTAGGCATCCATACTAAGCAGGCTGGTGCCAAGAGTACCGTAGCATGGATAAAACAGAAAGCATCCGGGGTTATCCGTGTGGGTGGTGGTAGAGCTGAGCTTTCCCTTCCCCGTTTGGTTCACCTGGCAGACAGCATGGTTGCTAGGAGGGTCAATGGGGAAGCGGTGGGTTGGCGTGAAAGCGGCTTTCCTCGCCACCACACTGGCTCAGCGCGAGATGGATCCCTTCAGGACAGAGGCACAGGTGAGTACTGAGCTGCCTCCAGAAAGCTCTCTTACACACACACACACACATATTCAATTGTTAACACAATCACACCTAATAATACACTCATTTATACACTCAAATCTCTGAAAACCTGGGCATGTTGGATAATTATTTCTTGTTCCTTTTACGTTCTAACTTTCTAACTTGACTTACCCACATCTGCTTTAAAGACATAATTAGCATGAGGTACAGCCAAAAACCTGCCTCCCTGGGGCACCACAGGGAGCCTAAAGAGGCCTGAGGCTTTGGAGGGACTGCGACGGCTGGGCCTACAGTCTGAGTTTTGTTTTCATGATTTTGTTGCCGTTTTATATAACTTTTGGATTAAGGTGTGAATTATAAATAGCCTCATCAAGGACTTTGAAGTTTTCTCATGTGAAGAGCCCAGGAATGGGTTTGTCCCTTTTGAAAGCCAGAGCTAGACAGGTTTGAATGCCCAGGCAATTTGGCCAACAGACTTTAAAATAGATTAGAGTTTAACATTATGGCCCCTAAAGCAGCATGTTGCTTGTACTACAACAAAACAGCAGAGTTTGAGAAATCAAACCAAAAATCTGTTCAACATTAAGTCACATGGAAACAGGAGGTACATAAGGAATACAACGATTGTGAATACTGCATTATATGGTAAAATACAGATGAAAGAAGTTTGAGTCTGGGTGAACCTACTCATATCTTAAAAACGTCAAAATGATTTTATTAAAAATCTGGTGGAATGTTGACCATACAGCAAATAACCATTAATGTTTTATGTTATTATTTTTTGGGTGTTTTTACAACGATCCAATAATACCATGACCTGCCCCTACAGGACACTGAAACAAAAGAAAAACTGTGGCATCAAATAAACTGAAAAACATATCCTGTTTTTTCTTTATCTTCACCAGAAATCACACATTTTGATGCAACATGGGCTAAAAATATTAAAACTTAAATAGTAAATCTTAAAGACAATGAACATGGAAAAAAATATAATACAAGGTATTATGAATGACCCTAATTGCATTAAACACAAATGGATACCTGCTACATGAAGAAAAGACTTGTTAACTTTGTCTCATAGAAGCAGGACTGTCTATTAATGCTGCTCCACTTGTACTTGTGTTGTTTTTCAGGAACCTCTACTGCTGGACACATAGACAAATCAACACACACATACACAGTCACACTCCCTAGCCATGTAAACAAACACACACACACACACACTGAGTCACACTCCCTAGCCATGTAACCTTAACAGCCCTATTAGCCTGCCAGCACAGTCCGTTCTGTTTAGCTCCATCCTCAGGTGAGCTTTCAGCTGACACAAATGTGTGAAAAGATTTGAAGCCTTTAAAAGTGACACCCTGAGGGACGTACACAAGACACAGAAGAGGGGGGACGAAGCCATCATCTCCTTGTAAATTAGACTACCTGTCTTCCCATGTACACCATACAAGTATTCTTTATTCATCAAATTAAAAATGCACAAAGTGGGTGCTAGTATTCTTCCTTGTCACATAATGATCCTGAAATAATTTCAAAAGTGGCCTCTGCTCCTTAACGTTCTTCTTGTGGTTCTTTCATACTCTGGAGCATGTAACCTGGACAAAGTATCTGATTATATTATTTAGCACTTATGTAAATCCTTCAATGGGAATTGTCAATCATAGTGATTACATTTGGAAGGGGAAAAAAACACCACAGCCATTGATTCATAGCTTTCACCATGGCACTATATTCTGTACTCTACTACTACTACTCTACTACTGTCATCTCAGCATGACAGCCAAATGCTCTCATAACCCAATAACAAGAGCTAGGACAGAAGAATTTGGTGAAAATAAGCTCATAAGAACTACTAAATTATAGTCCAATAGGTCCCTCTTCATAAGACTGCTTCAACGTGCACCACATTTATTTTGTTGTAATGTAACGGTCAATTACACCTTGACATGTCCTTAGATCGTCAATGATCAAAATCCTTTAGCCCCTTGCATAATTCCCTCTATTCAAATAAATGTAATCTGATTGGCTATAGAACAGACACTTTGCTATATATGTGCTTGCTTGGTTATCCTAACTGAATACAGGCTGGACACTATCAAGGTGTCATTGATTTGTAGAATATTGTTGTCAGTGGATGACAGTTGGAACATTATGCTCAATTAAACATTTTTGATTCTTTTTTTTATAGAATATCGGCAAATGACAACTGCAGTATAGTTAAGGTATTTAGTACTAAAACTACTTGGTTAATGTTAGGGAAAGATTAGCATGGATGGAAATGGATGGAATGTTGACCGTTAGTATGTAACCGAATTCAAACCACAGTGTCCCATGATACCAGAAAATTAATCAGCAACTATTTTGATAATAAATTATCTAGGTCATTTTAAAGCCAAATTGGAAAACAATCTCTGGTAACACCTTCTATAGTTAATGGATTTGCTGCTTTTCTGTCTGGTATGTAATAGGGGTGGAACGGTACATGTATTCGTATTGAACCGAAACGGTACAGGCGTCTCGGTTCGGTACATGAATTTACACAGAGAATACACGGTATAAAAATAAATAAAACTTACGTGCAAATTAATTAATGTAATGCGGAACTACTGTTAGACACGCGGTTCTTTAGGGACACCTAATCTGTAGCCCTGCCCTTAGCTCTGAAGCTCCCGAGCTCCGCCTACATGTCGAGTCAGTTGGTCCAGTGAGTCCACACGAAGCAAACTAGTCCCTTCCATATACAACCAAACACGGACGTAGCTGTATCCCTTCTCGCCTCGACCACAAGTGGCCTCCAGGCCCGTTTGCTTCGCTGTTTGCTCCGGTATTAGCTGTTAGCTCCGCCGTTAGCTCTTAGCTCCGCCGTTAGCTCTTAGCTCCGCTATTAGCTTCGCCGTTAGCGTGTGAAGCTAACACCAAAACTCGTCAACTGCTCTGTGTAACCAAAGCTGCTCTTTTAACATCCCTGCTCTGTGCATTCACATATGAGAGCAGTGCTTGTCTCCCATATCACACTAGTAGCTGATTGTCTTATTTTGTTTACAAGTTACAGATGGAGTCTGGAGATGATGCAGGGTACTTATTGTTTACTGTTTACATCTTACTTTATACACTTCAAGCTGTTACAGCTAGCTCAGTGGACAGCCTGAGACATGCACAATAAAAAAAATTGCCTTCTGCATTTTTGTTTTGCTTTTCCCTCCATTGTACCGAACCAAACCATGATGTCTGAACCGATGTATGAACCAAACCGTGACTTCTGTGTACTGTTCCACCCCTAATATGTAATAATAAACCATCTGACTGTTGGTCAGACAAAGAAATTTGAAGACTTCACCTTGGTTTTGGGAATTTGTGATTTTAATATGTTATTTTATTGACAAAACAAAAGAATACGTAAATCAAGTGAATAAAATAATGTGCAGATTTTCTTTCTTTTTTTTTAAAAAAGAAAACAAAATGTTAGTAAAGCCCTACTTTGTTGACCCAACCGTCCACTGCGACCTTCTCCTGTAGATGTTTGCAATGGTAAGTTACCACTTCCCCCTTTGCTACCTAGACAGTAATAACTTTTACAACTACATAACTTCACTTGTCAATAAAGTGCACAGTGGTTGTGTTTGTAAGTAAACAAATGTCAGATTTTATACACCTGAGAGTGAACACAAATTCATAAGTCCTCTATGAAAGTAAGATGTATTACTTTTTCTACATTCAGGCTACATGCACATTCATGTTTTGTAGAATCATCTAATGTGAAGGTAATCCCTATATCTGCCACACTAGGCAGACATAAAAGAAATAGTGGCGATGAAGCCTGACTCTGGTGTCTCCTCTTGTTGCCTGTGTCTTGGCCAAAAGGTTGCACTTGAACAGAACTGCAAAGACAGTCAATAGCCAACTAGCACGTACGTTCTGCGCCTGCGTGAAAAGAAGTAACTCTCCATGCCAGCCGGAGGCATTCATTTATTTGTCATTCTAAACGGGAAACCAGATATAAAATCCATTGCTATGATACATACAACAAGTACAAAGCGTTTGCCCAAATCAGTCAGCGGCTGCGCAGAGCCTATAATCCCTCTGCTTCCTCCATGAAGTAACCTCCTTAAATGTGCACATGACAATTATTCACCTCAATTATACATTCATTCATTTTAATGAATTAATAAAGCCCTGGACTGTAATATTTCAGATGTGTTTGAGCAAGATTTCTGCTCATGTTCAAAACTTTGTGCGTATTTAAAATATAACTCATCCCATCTGTGTTCTTTATGATTTGGAGGAGTCGTGGAGGAGTACTTAAACTTATGTTGTCCTTTTCTTTCACCTTATCCTCAAAATGTATTCACTCCCTTATGGAGTTAGATTCCCCTTTACACCTTGTAGCATGTAACAACCAGAAACACCAGCACATTAGATTCATCCCCAAAACATGTAGGCTAAGCACTGTAATGCAAGGTTAATAGAGCTGAGTCCTTATAGTTGCAATTCCCAAGTTGAACCACTTCTCACACCACTTTAACTTGAATGTAGCCTAATGGTAGAGCGCTTCTTGGCTTCAGCTTGAAAAGTTGCGCTTTCAACACAGTCTAATCACCGTTGCTTGCCGTCGCAATGGCGACAACACATCATGGACTTTGCTTATCTGAGCTGTTGGATCTTCGAGTCGGTAGCCTACCGTGGCGGCGGTCTTGTAGTCTCTCCTACCCATGCTGAGCACGGGCGAGGTCTCACTGTAGGATAGTCTTGATTTCTCAAAGCGAGACACGCGATCAGGCACATGGAGAGACCGACGGACGGACAGAAACACACACACACACACACACACACACACACACACACACACACACACAGCCACATATAGGCTACAATTACCACAGTTTTCCCAACTCATCCTGTCTCTTTCTATTGGAGAGAGAGAAAGAGAGAGATAGAGAGAAAGAGAGCAGCAGAGAGGGGAGGGATCACGTTGTGACAGGCACGGAGAAATAAGCGTCAGGTATGAATGGCCACGCGATCAGGCAATGCGATCAATACCTGACCCTAACAGAAACAAACAAAAAAAACTACTGTAAAACTAATTATATATAAACTAAAACCAAACCTTTAAAAAAAAAAAAAAAAAAAAACTAAAACTAGCAAACACACTCTAAAACTAAAGCTGAACTAAAATAAAATTGCAAATAAAAAAATATATAAATAAAATAAAAACTATCATAACCTTGTATGGTAGTATCTGTTTAGTGTATCACAGTTTCTAACCTAATAACAAAGGCTTCATTACATTTCTAATAAAAAAACATTTGTGAAGACTTTTAAGAATACTTGCTTTTAACAATATAGCTACCAACTACATCATAAGATATCAGATCCGCTACTTTAATAATGCATTAATAGTGGACATGTGTTTGCAGTATGTTTGCAATACCGGAGTTACTCTGAGTATTCTGTTTAGCAGCAGTATGTTGATTTGTTGAAGATTGCAGATTAAAGCAAGAGGCTAGTTGGTTTTCCGCATTATAATATAACACTAAAACTCTCCACTGAAACCAGTACTAAATTCTCAGAAATAGCACAGATATAATGAATCAATACAATTATTTGCTTAGCCAATACTGATTTGATTGTTAAAAGGAACTTAATGCATTGTGACACTTAGCCTATCTTCAACTCATTAAATGATCTACTGCTACCAGCCAACAGTCTCTGATGTTCTCATTGCCAGTGGATCTACAAAATTACAGCATGGCAGTATAAGAGGAAGAAATGCCCATCCCAAGCCAAGGTAAAATAATATTAGGACATTCTGTTCCACATATTTCCCACCTACTCCTCCTCATTTCTCCCTTTCCTGTACTTGTGGATTCTAGCGTGCAGTTAAGACTAACCAGTGGTTAGTTAAACACAGGACTTTCACCCAGGAGACCGGGGATTAAAATCCCGTTTGGAAACAAAAGTAGGTTTTTTCTACTTTATGGAACTATGTCACGTTCTACGTCATGTGCGTAACTGGAAGCTAGATGATTTTCACCCAAACCATATTTTTCTAAACTTATCTAAGTAGTTTTGGTGCCTAAACCTAACCAAGTAGTTTTGTGCTTATGTAACCACACTGTGAACGTTTCAAATCGTTAATGAAGTGTTTAAAACCGCAACCGTTACGTTCTGTCGTTTAGATATGAGGACCGAAAACACTCCTGTGGTCATATTAGTGAGTAGGAATAAACAACCTATACCGTTGTATTGTTTGGAGGACTTGTTGGTTGAACTTGTTGTCCTCCCACCATTAAAAAAACTGGCCTGGACTCCAAATAATGTTGCACAGCTGAATTGTGTTCTCAATACATGAAGTTGTTTTCAGCAGAAACCTGTGATAAACAAGGTTCCCACGCTGAAATAGTACAAAATGGTGTTCTATCTTCTTGATGCTTGCTGTCTTTCTTATCAGCTCTGTCTGTCATCACTGATAACATGCAGGTATCAGTGCACCCTGTGGTCTATTTTATTTGAGCAGGAGCAGTAACCTCCCTGTCCCCCATCTCTGAATTTCTTATTTGGATGTACCTTTTGGTGGAATCGTGACTCCCCTGTTACTTCTTGCTGTGATGTCTATCTACGTACATGATCACCTCTAATGACTTGCATTCTTTCATACATTTTGTACAACGGCCTGTTTTTTTTCCCAAAAAAGACATTTGCATTATTTAAATTACAAGCATGCAAATTGTTTTATTTTCATTCTAAGCAACTAAAACATTCTGATAATTAAAAGAAACAGTGTAAGCAGAGCAGTTATGTGCACCATCCTACATCCCAGGTGCTGCAGAAATGTTGGCAATTTTTGGCATGACTATTTAAGCAGGAGAATAGCTATGTTTTTTTTGAAGGGACTGTTTATGCTATTGTTACTACATAGGTTCCCCACATTGCAAAGCATCCAATTGCAAATAGAAGCTTTTCTAGTTGTAATAACCACAGGATGAGGTTGTGATTTCCATGAATGAATGAGCTAGACATACTTTATACGTATCTGTCTGATCGACTCTGAGGATGCACACCTCTTGTCTTCTTTAAGTGGGCAGTTTATCAAAATTCGAAACCCATATTTTCCCACTTAGGTTTGGGTTTCAGGTTGGGATTCCATGCATGAGACAGTTTGCAAGAGTTTACGTGAGTTAGTTTACTAAAGGGAAAAATAACTGCAATCAATATCTTTGACTCTTGGATCTCCCCAAGCACATGCTTGATTAATTTATTGAGTGCCCTGCAACAAATGGTAGACACTAGACAGTAACGACAACTAAGATGATCACATGGCAAATCACAATATACTAGGACTGGATGGTACACAAGGCCCCAATGTGATTTCCGATTGATTCAATATTGATTAGATTAGGGATATTTCAGTTATAATACCAATTTTGCTTGGATATGAAAGATTTTCAGAGAACCAATGCTGTAAATTGTACAAGGAACCCTCTAACCTGGTTATTAAAAATATTGTTTTTGTTAAGAATTGTCCCCGAAGCAATTACATAGAGACAGAAACAAATTGTACAAGTGCTTTCTTTAGTGCAAAGGGTGTGCTGCAAAGACAGTATACCTAAAGCCATACATCTGTGAAAATGGCCGTGCCAGTTTTTCCCTTGCCAGAACTAAGCCTAACTTTGGAGAGTTAATCAGCATGACATGGATTCATACTACGTACATACATACGTCTAGTATCATCTGATACCAATATCTTTACTCTCGCTTTAAAACAGAGCCTCTTAAAAGATCGATCTCTGGATTTTATGAATCAATATTGGATCATTCAAGATAGATTAGAATCAGAAAATCGTTTTTTTAAAATCCTGTCCTACAGTATACAGTTCCATGAATTAAAAAAAACATTTAATATAAAATTCAATTTACAAAACCAAAGTGTTGTATTTAGAAGAACACCGTGTACTCTATGTCTTAGCTGGCACACATTTTCTATACATCTGCCAACCAAAAATGAAGAAATTAGGATGTTTAGCTATTTTTTTCTGATACCAGACTTCTTAGTTGGCTGTGCATCATCAATACCATCAAGAACACAACAAACCTACAAACTGATCTTCAGGTATGCCTTTATATCTGCCTACCTCATTAATAAAGATGCCAAATGTCTAAAAACACACATTTATTGAATAATTCAAAGTGATGAACCTGGCAGATTAGAAGCCCCGATAACCACATCTGTCATGAAGATTGACAGCTAGTAGAAAATTAATAGGAAATAAGGTGGCCGGCCCCACCACAGTACGATGATGGATATAACATAAAATTGCACAATCCTATCATTTGTCCATTTTGTTAGAGGTTTCTTTTCTCATCACCAGGTTTCCATTGACAATATTCTCACCAGCCTAAACAAACCGGACCCAATAGGCAATGCACCATGGTTCAGGGATGGTAAACTGAGAAGTAAACACAGCACCAGGACTTCATAATGTGAATAATTTACAGGGTTTTTGAATCACTTTGCCTCCAAATTTCATCCGAATGGATGCTGTGCAGACATTTCTGTTTTAAGTTTGGAACAGCATTGTTTGTGATAATCAAACTATATTTTCCCCATTTGTCAAGTCCATCCTTACTGTATGTTCCCTAATAAAGCAGTACGTATCTAGACATCTAATGTAGTTTCCTGTATAAGTTTGTATTAGTTACTGTAAAGGGACAAGGTTTATTTCGTAACCACACTGTGTACAGTATCAGCATTCACATTGAGGTTAGATTTGAGATATGACCATCTAAGATTATAGTCATAGCTATTTAAATTCTAACTATATGTAATTCAATGTTTTTTTTTGGGGGGGGGGACAAACTTAATTTCCAAAATTCTAACAGTAATCTATCTAAAACCAGAGCAGTATTTAAGAACTGCTTTTTGATTCTCATCAGAAGCAAGAAGTAAAACACATTTCCAACATGTCTGAGGAAACCAAGTAGAACACTGAATTACTTTCTTCTAAAAGTAAAGATGACCTGGGTGAAATCACTTGTGCCCTCTCTGTATCTCGGTCAATACCTCATTTATTTTCTGCTGTCTCAGTAAAGAAAGATGCATATTTAAAATATTGTAATCGTTTTGTTGCCAGATTCCAGTGTAATTAGAGCTTAACAAAATGTGGTATATTCAGCAGTGTTTTTACACCATTTATTCAATACCATATAATTTCCACTTCACATTGTCAGGGATGAAACCAGCAACCTTCTACTGCAGTAATTAGACAGCTTCCATATCCAGACTGAGCTGCTGCCCCATGGACAAGCAACAATACACTGTAATACTACACAAAGACACACACGATATATCCTTTCTAACAAGTCATACCTAAACAAAAGTAGCAAAAGATGATATGCTGATGACACCCAGCTCTACCTCTCCACCAAACCGCCCACCTCCCTTACTGATTGCATCTCTGAAATAAAAACCTGGTTCACCCAAAACTTCCTCAAATTAAACAGTAATAAAACCAAGCTTCTCCTCATTGTACCAAATCCACTTTATCCGAAACCGACAGTTTTTCTCTCACTATTGATAACTCCTCCGTTTCACCCTCCCCCAAGGTTAAGAGTCTGGGTGTCATCCTTGACAGCACACTATCCTTTCAACCCCACATCAATAACATTACCCGGTCTGCCTACTTCCACCTACGAAACATCAATCGCCTCCGCCCCTCCCTTACCCCCCACACTACCGCCATCCTTGTCCACAGTCTCGTCACTCCCCGTCTGGATTACTATAACTCTCTCCTCTTCGGCCTCCCTCACAAATCCCTCCATAAACTTCAACTGGTCCAGAATTCAGCTGCCCGCATCATAACTCGAACCCCCTCCATCCACCACATCACTCCTGTCCTCCAACAGCTCCACTGGCTCCCGGTCCAGGTCCGTAGCCAATTCAAAGTCCTGCTGTTTACATTCAAGGCCATCCACAACCTTGCCCCCCCATATTTGTCTGATCTCCTCCAGCGTCCCACTCCCTCCCGCTCCCTCAGATCCTCTTCCTCCATACACCTGTCTGTCCCCTCCGCTTGTCTCACCACCATGGGGAGCAGAGCATTCAGCTGTCTTATGTATCCCTGTACAGTGTCCTTGAGTGCTGAGAAAGGCGCCTTTAAATAAAATGTATTATTATTATTATTATTAAAAGTAACTTTAAGTCTTGAAACAATGTGCAAGATTTATGTTTTACTTGGCTTTGTCGACAGTTGATCCAGAACAAATGCTCTGTTGTATTTCACTCAGTCACTAACTGATTTAAATAGCTGCTTTTTCCACATTTCAAGATCAAATACATCATATTATGTCATTAATGCCTGTCCCGTCCTAAAGGCTCCTCCCTAATGAATTTGGAAAATTTAATTTTTAGGGTAAAAGTAGGGCTGCAACTAGTCTATATCCATGACCTTCCACTTCCGGGATTGCTCCGTTGCCGCCAGAAATTCCGCCATATGTCCTTTTCAGCCGTATGTCTGTTACCTTGCACTTTATTTGTGTTGTTCATAGTCTTTAAATCTGTTGTTTGGATATCAATTATTTGTTTGGTCTATAAAATGTCAAAAAAGGGTGAAAAACCCTAACAATGACCCAAACATGACGTCCTCGAAGTTTGCCATGACAAAGATATTCAGTTTAGTGTCATAGAGGAGTGAAGAAGCTTTTTTTTACATTTAAGAAGCTGAATCAGAGTTTTACTTTTTCTCATAAAAATGCCTCTAACAGATTAAACAATTTTTAAAATAGTTGGCGATTAATTCAATAGTTTAAAACTAATCGATTATCTGATTAATCATTGCAGCTCTAGGTAAAAGCATTGTGTAACATACATTATTTAGGGCCCTAAAAAAATCTGTTGCATGCAGGTCACTTTCTAAATGTTTATTCCACACAAAAGACACCAAGCTTTATTGGTGTTTCGAGCACACAATGTAAGATCTTTGTTAACCATGGAAAGGGTGAATTACTTATTCAATTGTATTAGCTGATGGAGTATAGCCAATGTCCCATTGGCATTATGTACCACTGCACTAAAGCAGTTCAAACCACAACTTCAAATTTCAAGGGCCAGCTTCTCATCCAGAACCCTTCAAAACAAAATAGATAACCAAAAAGTGAGATGGCCTTTCTCCAGAAACAAAAGGGCCACAACATGAGTCAACAAGTAATCTATAATTTATGAACTAGCTCCCTCCTAGAGGAGGAGGAGGAGGAGAGGAGAGGAGGATGTAGATAAACCAGGGGAGCAGTACAAGAAGGTAGAAAAGATGAAGACGATAAGCGGTGAGTAGATGTTTTCCTTGAGGGCTGAGCTATGTAGATCAGAGCCCCTGGGACTGAGAGGTGTGAACCATGGGAGCCTGCCTTGCCCAAACCCCCCTCCCCCCCACCCTCCACAGAACACCATGGAGGCTGACATGTGATGAGAACACAATGCAGTGAGAAACTGAAGAGAGGTGAAAAATCTAGGAACTTCATTAAAGGTCATGAGCAGATCACATAGGAGACCCAGAATCCCTTGCATCACCCCTGAAGATATTTAGGTCTAAATCTGAACACATGAGATCACATAAATATTTTGAGCTGCCTGACAGTAGCCTCTATGAAACAAAAAAATATGCATGATCTCTCAGGCTTGATTAGGATCATCTGCAAGGCGATTTTTACTTTTAACTGAGCTACTTCTCACCCTATCATAGCTTGATCCTTGCTGTATCTATGGGTGTGAGAGGTGATGGGGTAATGTCTAAGACTCTATCTGCCAGGGCAACATCGCATCCAAAGTCTCCTTCTACTTCATTTTTGGTGTGACAAGTCATTGGAGCGAGCACACACAAATACCGCATTCATCCAGTTTATATGGTGATGGTGCCTCCGCAGCGGCCGACGGGCGCAACTTTCCTCCTCCTCCTGGATAGGAAAGGATAGAGAGACTCCATTCACCATACGCACGCGCGCGCGTAAACACACACACACACACACACACACACACACACACACACACACACACACACACACACACACACACACACACACACTGTTCTTCTCAATTTCCCTCCATCCTGAATCCTAGCAATCAGCCTGAGAGGAGGTTTGCATTAATTTGATTAGGCAGAGGGAATCATCAGAGTTTTTTAATAAATATAATTCCAGCAGCAATATGCAAAACCTACTAATTCAGATTGTTCATTTCGATTAATAATTAATAAAAAACTATGTTCTCTCATTAATAGTAGATCATGCTGAGTAGTGAGAGTTAAAATGTATTAACACGCACGGACGGACGGATAGCTGATACATTTCTAGAGCAGGGTAATATTTCTGAGAACAAATTCACCAAGCAGCCATTTCAGCCTGAGCGTTATTTTCGAACCCGGCTATTTTGTATCTTGCTGGGAGAGAATGCGCAGCTCTGTGCTTCCATGCGCTTGGAACAGAGTGAGAGAGCCCAAAGTGGCAGACATAAGCAGAGGAGCTGCTGCTTTCTGCTGTGCACGGGGATGTTTTCAACAACCTGTCCAATGCACAGTTGCTCTCATCACTGACCCATTTCACTAAGCAGAATAACGTCATATGGAGAAAAAGGCAATGATTATCTCAACATCCACTTCAACTTGTCCTCCACCACCACCTCCTCTGACAAATTCTGCCGAGTAAATCATGAACTAAGAAAATGAACCCATTGCATCGCAGTTGCTTAAATTTACCGGTAAAGTCTCAAAGCCCACAGCATAATGTATTATTGCATGATGCAGCTTCCAGAATGAAAGTCTGAATGTGTATTTACCGGTAAGGCAGGATCCCGTCCGCTGCTTTTTCCACCTCAGACAATATTCCTCTGTGCGTTACGTCCCGTTAGGATAAGGTGCATTCCTTCCAAAAGCCACATAGCCCCCCCAAAAAATACCGACGCTCAAGCGTTGGAAAGAAGCCTGGGAAATAAGGCTGGCGCACTTTTCACTCCAGAGGGTAGAAACTCAGGTTAAATGCGGTCCAACATTTACACACGCGCGTCAACAAATTAAGGAAACCCCTATAGTCCAAAAACAAGTCCGCTGTTAATCCCAAATGATTTTTATTCACAACTATAATTACAATTGTATTCTCCTAGACAGCAAATACCATAGCGCTCCGGGTCTTTTGACACGCACCGGTCTAGATGTTAATGACGGTGATGTTGGAGAAAAAGAAACAATAGTGGTATTTTTCCCCCCATCGTCCGCTCCTCACGATTCAGGCTGCACTTGGCTGATAAAACACCGTCCTCTCTCTCTGCTCTCTCCTCCTCCTCTCCTCCTCCTCCTCTCCTCCTCCTCCTCTCCTCCAGCCCTCAGTCTCTCTCAGCAGCTTTCATGGAGCAGAGACGCGCCTAGCGGCCTTGAAGGGAACTCCACAGCTACATGAGTTCATCCCCACCCCGCCCCCACCGCCCCCACCGCAGTCTGCTCTTAAAGATACATGGGAAAGTGTGACTTTGTATCCATGTGTGCCTTCCAGGAGAGAAATGATTGACTATGTATGACAAATGCATTGGTCATGTTAAAAATAAATACTATAGGGATACAGATCTAAGTACGGTGTTACAATTGGTGCAATAAAACCATAACAGTTGTCAAAGAATTAATTATACGAGTATGAAATACATAAAAGTAAAATATTACGGATAGTAATGATTTGTTGGGTGATTACTCCAAATCTAACTCAAAGGGCTTAACAATCTGTACAGAATGACACCCTATGTGCTTCGACCCCTGAAAAGGATAAGAAAAAAATCCCACAAAAACCCTACCAGGAAAAAAGGAGAAAGCAACATGAGGAGCAGAGGATTCCCTCTTCTAGAAGACGGTAGAATAAATTGAATAGCATGTCGTACAGTAGACAGAAATAACAATAGAATTGCTAATATGGAGAACAGAATAGCATAGAAAAACTTAATAAACTTAATAGAACCATAATAGAATATTTAGGGCTGCAATATTAATTAATCAGACCTTTTTTTCCAATTAATCAATTAATGTTTTGGTCTATAAAGTTAGAGAAAATAGTGAACAAAATCCTAAAGTCTAAGGTGTCTTAATATTGCTTGTTTTGTCCAAACAACAGTCCCAAACACAAAAAGATTCACTTTATTGTCACATAAAGCAGAAAAAAGCAGCATTCAGAAAGAAAGAAAACACAAAAGTACAGTAAGGCAGTTCTTCCCAACCTATTTTACTTAAGAAATGTTTACTTGCAACTAAGCCCTTGTAACAGTGTTGGGGATTGGGGGGGTACAGATGAAATTATTGGCAAATTATCAAATGTTTTATCAATATTAATAAAGTTATGAATATGTGTATTCATAACTTTACCAAATTGACAAACAATCAAAATGGGGCACCACCCTGGAATCAGAGACTTTTAGGCCTGCTGCTCCTAGGTAGCTTCTCTGTCTCTCCTCTCCCCCTCCCCTCTGTCTGTCCTAATTACAGGAGTGGAGTCTGGTGTGCGGGAGTCTGGGTTCCAGCTGCATCTCATTTACCTCAATCAACCTCTGCTTCATATACCCGGTCAACCCTCCACACTGCGTCAGATTGTAGTCAGGGTGACCACAGTTAGTCTCGTTCACGACCAAACTTGCTACCTGATCCATTCTCTTGTGCATCAGATACTATTGGAACCTGACTCCTGCCACTGCTCCACTCCTGCCATCCACCGGACCAGACAACCACCACTGGACCTCACCACTAGCCGACCACTGGATAACTCTGACGGAACCACTCCTGCTCAGAACCCCCCCTTCCCCCCGGACCTGTTTGCCTCTCTGGAAACCTGGACTTGCTTTCCCCTTTCTGGAAACCTGGACTTTGACTTAAGTACTTTGAATAAACCTGTTAACTCTCACTCTGGCTCTGCGTTTATATCTGCATTTGGGTTCTGCTCAGGGTTCCAAATTAGCACCATTTACCAGCCAAATGCTGGTAAAATATGAAATTGGCTGGTAAATTTGCTTCACTCACCAGCCAAAAAAACAATGGTAATACTTTGAGTGGCTGGTAAATTTTGAACGTTCACTAGCCATTTGGCTGGTGGACGAAAAAGTTAATTTTGAACCCTGGTTCTGCTCTTGTTTCAAATGTAACCGGGACCAATAACTGAACTGTGAAACAGTCTCATAGGTGGTGTTCCTTCTAAGATACAGATCTTAATTAATTTGATTGATTTATCTGGTATCTTTGAAAGGAACAGAAGGGTGAAATTTGAGCACAGACATGTTTAACCCAGCTGTTATTACAACAAATACACAAAAAATCACAAACTGCTCTTTAAAGTATAGTATTTATTTATGTCAGACCTGCCAACCTTGAAGAAATGTTATGAGTACAACCCCCGCGCGCGTGCGCACCCGACAGCCCACCGCCAATGTACGCTCCACCGTTGCCCACCCACCAGTGAGAAACCTATGAGATACCTAACACCATAAAACATAATATACACATGGCGTGTGCAATCTGAAAATGTAGGTGGAGAGGGGGGAGATTATGATAGGCTAGTTCATATTCCTGCATATTGTTACAAATATTAAGAATTACATCACACACACTTCATTCAAAGGAAATCTAGATACATGTAATTTATATTCAAATACATTGTTTGGCTCATCACTACCTCCTAGATTACAATAAATTATTACTGTGTAGAGGAATGGAGTGGATGAATGGCTGTAGGTGTAGTGAAACGACACAAATGTTTTCTTATATTCTGTCCAATATTTTGTGCCCATATATTTTTGTTAATCTAGCCAATAGGAGGTGGAGTGAGCTAATAAATAGGCCTAAGTACTTCTGTGTTAAAGATGAGAGTCAGACCAGGTTAACACATAGCCTTCTTCATTTTGATTACTGAAGGGAAATGAAGTAGTCTAAGTAATGATTTACTCATAAAGCAACTTTAAATAGGCCTAAAGCAACTACTAAAAAAGCACAAGATAGAAGCCTGGCAGAGACATGATTATAGGCTAATAAATAACATGGGTCAGATATTTTCAGATAGGCTTTTAAAAGGTTGACATGGGTGACAATTGCTTTATGTCAGTTGCCATAATGCAATGCCTTAGTTAGGCTAAAAAATAGCCTAACTGTTACCTTTATCTTACGTTAATCAGCACCTGGCCTGTGTAAAACCTTCTAGGTTTCTAGCCATTCCACCACTTTTCTAACTTCCCTGGGCATGTCCAACGGTAAATTCAGATGTTCAGAATACAACGGTAAATTCAGATGTTCAGAATACAACGGTAAATTCAGATGTTCAGAATAGCATACGAAATCGTGAATTATTTTCTAAATTAAGTCACAGATAAGTTAGTGAGCATGGGAGGCATGAGACAGGAGGTCTGCAGGCTGCAGCCATACCCAACTCAGTATTTGAGTGTGGGACTGTGTTCGTTACCTGTTGCCCCTTCGTGAATGATATCGATGTCTGTCTTGCACACGGTGCAGAACGCGTGATGAGGTAGCCTGGACATGTGGAGGCAAGGCCATCTCTCCCGATAGCTGTGGTTTCCGAGCTTTTTTTTGAGGCGGTTCAGCCATGGCATGCAAGCCTACAGTTATCCGGACAGCCTTGCTTGCTTGAGGCACTGAATTGAATTAAACGCGCGAAGCATTTGGCTAGGAGGGGCAGGTGGGCAGAGGGTTAAAATACAGCGCTCCGATTGGCCGAAAGCTTTTCACTCCACTTACACGCTGTGGCTCAGCGGCAGAATCAACGTCATAAATGTAGATTGCATAGAAACTGAAACCGGCGAAATGAAAGATGCAACAAAATGCGTACCTAGAGAGCAGCGAATCGTACAAGCGTAGTTAAGGGTCAAAATGCGTGCCGAGTACAAAAAAGGCGTACATGTTGGCAGGTCTGGTGTGTGTGTGTGTGTGTGTGTGTGTGTGTGTGTGTGTGTGTGTGTGTTTGAAGAAGAGAGGGAGGTGACGAGATCACGGGGGTAGTTAAACCCTGCGATATCAAGAGGCGGATCGAGACGCAAGAGTTGAGCTCTTTGTAATGTTGTAGCATTACCACTCTCGATGGGTTGGAACTAGAAAATGTGGCGGTGTACAAATATTTAGGTGTCTGGTTAGACAGTTCCCTCTCCTTCCAGCAACACATAAACCACCTTCAATCTAAAGTTAAGTCTAGGATCGGTTTCCTATTCCGCAATAGGGCCTCCTTCACTCACGCTGCCAAACTCACTTTGGGGAAAATGACAATTTTACCAATTCTAGATTTCAGTGATGTCATATACAGAACTGCCTCAAACTCTCTCCTGAAAAAACTGGATGTTGTCTACCACAATGCCATACGTTTTGTGACCAGAGCCCCCAGTGGCGGTTTTTGGCACGGGCAAACCGGGCAGCCGCCCGGGGTGGCATTTTTTCATATTACATGGAGGGCGGCACGAGAACTTACACAAAAAAAAAAAAAAAAAGTCCTCTGCGCCGCAAAGCGGTTTCCGTTATCTACTATTTCACTGTGTGGGGAATTGGTAAATCAGCGCCCCCCTGCAGCTGCAGGCGCCCTGCTGGCACCCCCTACTTTCACAATGAAATGGACTAGTCCATAGCGGTGTGGGGCGGGCGCAAAAGATAAACACACGGTGACAGGAGAACTGTGAGTACACAGAGACGGAGCAAGACGAGTCTAAACCTTTCTTTTATGGCAATGGTCTAAACGCGAAAATGAAACAAAGTTACCCAAGCGGCTCAAATAAAAGAAAAAAGCGAAAATACATGTTTTCTCAGCTCCCGTGGCTGATGATAGTGGTAGTGTTGTCGGTGTCGGCGGCAGTGTCATGCAGAGTGAGGAGGAGAATCAGGAGGAGAGAGACAGAGATGAGGGAGTGGTAAGCACAACTCCCCTTAAAACACAGCCAAAAACTGAGTGGTGGACAAACTGTTGATAACACTACAACAATAAAAGACGTAGGCATGCTTTACTGTATGATTACATTAGTAGCCTATATGAACGTTGCACATCATGCAAACGTTCTTAACGAGAATTATAGCTTTTCTATCTGCTTAGGCAGACAAAAACTCATGATAGACCTCTTCAAATTAAAGCACAGGGCATCTTGAAATGATTATATATATATATATATATATATATATATATATATATATATATATATATATATATATATATATATATACATACATACAATCATTTGAAGTATTTAATGTGTCAACTCTCACTGATTCTTGCTTACTCATTACATGGCGGTAGTAGTTTTAAGGAGTAGGAGTTGCTATACATATTCAGGGGAGCGCAAGGACGGGTGGTATTTGTGATCTTATGTGGTGGGCCGGTCTGGGCCAAAATGCCAGGTCTGATTTTTGGTCTCAGACAGTCCGTCCCTGTCGATGACATCATTGATGATTTTGCGTCAAGGAAGGCCAGAGAGGTCAGGTTTTAGTTTTAGTTTGTGTTTTCTGTTCTTAGTGCTATAGTGTAATAATTAGATTTTCTTTAGTGTGTCTTCACATTTGTGTGATGAAGGATTTGTGCTATTTAGAATATTTCTATATTTTATTTGTATATTATTCCTAATATTTTATATTATTGTTGTTGTCTGCTCTTGTTTAATTTTTTATGATTGTATATATTTTTGGCACATTTATGTATATACTGTATATTTATTTTAAGTTCTCATAACCTATACTGTCATATTTTGTGCAGAATTGTGTTCATTGTCTTTTGGCAATGTCGAAGGTGGAGATTGTGCACCTTAAAAAGTGTGTTTCCTGTTGTAATTGCAATAGTTAATTTTTTTTTGGAGGGGGGGGCGCTCGAAGGGGGTCTCGCCCAGGGCGCCATTCAATGTAGAACCGCCACTGAGAGCCCCTTATAACACCCACCATTGCAACCTCTACGCATTAGTTGGCTGGCCCTCGTTTATGAAGGTAAATATGGTGCAAAAAGGGAGAGCTTGTAGAATACAATGTGAGAACTTGCAGAGCAAAAAATCTGAACTTGTATGTTAAAATTTGCACTTGTAAAAATTTTATTTGCACTTGTAAAAATAAAATTTGCACTTGTAAAAAATATTCACACACATGTGATCTGAATTTGAAGTCATACAAAGAAAAAAAAACATGAGAGCTTGTAAAAAAAATCTGAACTTGTAAGTTGAAATTTGCACTTGTAGAAAATGTTCACACACCTGTATTCTGAATGTGAAGTTACAGAAAAAATATTCACAAATGTGTAGATTGATATTTACATGAACACAATGACAGCTGCAAACTTATAATGCAACATTTACTCGTATACTTTTTTTTTAATTCTGGTTCATTTTCCATCACAACCACAACTCAGTGATTACAACCTCTCGAATCTGTCACTGCAACTTCACATATGTGCTCTCTCGCATCACAAAGTGGCGAATCTGCGCACCTCGACTTTCACAACACTCTTGACGATACATTTGGTGCAAAACTAATTTGTACCTGTGGACTTAGGCTGTGGAGCTCTGAGCTAACAGAACGGGAAAAGCCTTCTTATATACAGTCTATGGGAAAATCAGGGTTTCTATCGCCAGATGAGGGACAACTCTGTCCGGCTTATTTATGTAGCATGGAAACTTGGTGGAATAGCATGCTAGCGTTAGCTAACTAGCAGCCAGCCCGCTTCTAAATAAATACCTTTTAATTGTCTAAACATTTTTAACAGTCAAACTAAAACACTGGCGGTGAGCTCCACGGCCTGCAGCCGCAGACGGACCGTCATCAGTGGGTAACAGGTGCCAAGTTTCGCATCCCTGCCGAGAATTGCATCCACTAGGGAAAATAATGATTTTATAAGGCAAAGTACTGTTTAAAAACTAGGCAATAGTAAATCTCTTTGTCATGTTCATCAATAATGATTAGGATTTTAGAAGGTTTAGAGACATCAATGTTTTATCAGACTCTGTAGTAGCATTTCCTTCCTAGATGCAATTTTCGGCAGCAATGAATTCTGCAGAAATTATTGTTTCTGCCCAAGCGGGTGCAATTCTTAGCATGGTTGCACAACATCAGCAAAGCAAGCTCTGGTCATGGCCGGGGGATGGGCCGCTGCTACCGGATGTGGGGCTCTCCGTGTCCCGCTGGAGCTCCGACTGCAGGTCGAGGTCGGCAGCGAAGCTTTCTGGCAAAAGCAGTGTTACTACGCTGGTCGATCCCCACTGATGACGGTCCGTCTGCGGCTGCAGGCCGTGGAGCTCACCGCCAGTGTTTTAGTTTGACTGTTAAAAAGTGTTTAGATAATTAAACGGTATTTATTTAGAAGCGGGCTGGCTGTTAGTTAGCTAGCTAACGCTAGCATGCTATTCCACCAAGTTTCCATGCTACATAAATAAGCCAGACAGAGTTGTCCCTCATCTGGCGATAGAAACCCTGATTTCCACCCTGAGCTCCACAGCCTAAGTCCACAGGTACAAATTAGTTTTGCACCAAATGTATCGTCAAGAGTGTTGTGAAAGTCGAGGTGCGCAGATTCGCCACTTTGTGATGCGAGAGAGTACATATGTGAAGTTGCAGTGACAGATTCGAGAGGTTGTAATCACTGAGTTGTGGTTGTGATGGAAACTGAACCAGAGTAAAAAAAAAAAGTATACGAGTAAATGTTGCATTACAAGTTTGCAGCTGTCATTGTGTTCATGTAAATATCAATCTACACATTTGTGAATATTTTTTCTGTAACTTCACATTCAGAATACAGGTGTGTGAACATTTTCTACAAGTGCAAATTTCAACTTACAAGTTCAGATTTTTTTTACAAGCTCTCATGTTTTTTTTCTTTGTATGACTTCAAATTCAGATCACGTGTGTGAATATTTTTTTCAAGTGCAAATTTTATTTTTACAAGTGCAAATAAAATTTTTACAAGTGCAAATTTTAACATACAAGTTCAGATTTTTGTTCTGCAAGTTCTCACATTGTATTCTACAAGCTCTCCCTTTTTGCACCATATTTACCTTCATACTCGTTACACACCCAACGCCTAACTCACTGGTATCAACTCATTTACAAATCCTTGCTAGGCAAAGCTCCGCTGTACCTCCGCTCACTGGTCACTATAGCTTTACCCACCCGCAGCCTTCACTCAAGCAGTTACTTGGTCACTCCAAAAGCCCACACCTCCTTTGGCTGCCACTCCTTCCAGTTCTCAGCTGCAAATTTTTGGAATGAATTACAAAAAACCCTGAAACTCAAAACCCTTACCCACTAACTGCCTTCAAAGCACGTCTGTGCTCCTTTCCGATCACTGTACGTGCTAACTGCTCCCTGTCTTTCATCCGCTGTTTTTGCACACCCTTACTCCATTATCTTTGTCGTGCCCCATTGCATAGTTGCACAGATTCACATCTTCACCTGCATTGCACATCTGTTTACGCTAGTTTGCACTATTCACCTGCCCTTATATGCTCAACCGTTATTTCTTCCCACCTTTGTTGTCACACAATTTTTTAACATCTATTGACCTACTTCTAGACCGCAATCTGCACTAACTGTATATTGATTATATTGACTCTTTACTACATCTCAGCATTCACATAATCTGTCTATTCTTGTATACTGTGTTATCACAGATCTTCATCACCACCTAGACCACACTTGGCACTAATTGTACATTGACTCTTTACTACATCTCAGCATTCATACAGACTGTCTATTCTTGCATATTGTATTATTACTGATATACATCACTACCTAGACCACCATTTGCACTAATTGTATATTGTCTCTTCTCTACATTCAGCATTTATATAGATTGATTACTGCTTACTGTGTTATTACTGATCTACATCACTTAATAGACTGCAACTTGCACTAACTGTAGATTGACTCTTCACTACACCTCAGCATTTATCTAGACTGTCTATTCATATACATTGTGTTATAACTGATCTATCTCACTAACTAGACCAATAGACTAACTGTTTACTGACTCTTTACACCATCAACTCTTTACACCATCTCAGCAGTGATATTCATGTATATTGCATATCCATCGACTTACTTGCACCTCACTACGTGCCAGCATTTGTAATTGCCCACTTATTTTGCACTTTATGTAGCATATTGTATTCTGTGTTCTTGTATTGTATTGAATGTGAAACTATTTGTTGTCTTGCACGCCTACGCTTGTCTTGGCCAGGTCACCGTTGCAAATGAGAACCTGTTCTCAACAGCCTACCTGGTTAAATAAAAGTTAAATAAATAAACTTTTAAAAGTTAAATAAATAAATAAATAAAAGTAATTCAGTACAAAGACTCCAAAGATGGCGGCAGTTCCGCTTAGCCAATCGGAATTCACAGTTTTAGAAGGTGTGAACTACGTCTGTAGTCTTTAGACCTCGCCAGTTTGAAACCCCCTCCCTTTGTGGAGTTCTCATAGACATGTGAAATGTCAGGCTGCTACAGCTACATGCAGACCTTTCTTTGTTTAAGAAAGCCACATGTTTCTTTGTCTGAGAAAGCAGTCATGCTGTGGAGTTGCGATGTAGGCCGCAGTTGGACATGTGTCTCCTTTATTTCAGAGATAGTTTAATTCCCCTTTCTGTGGTCCCAACAACAGGATGTATTTAACGAGTGAAAATCACTGTTTTAATTGCCTTCAGCTCAAAGTTTCCTTTGAATAATTTTTGGAGTGAAAGGTAAAATTAAAGGGTAGAGAAGTTACTGGTTCCATTTGATGCCCTTGCTGCCACTGAAAAGCTTTACACCGTGACGGTAGACGGGTGATTAAGTGTGGGCTGCGCTTTCTGTAGACGGTAGGTGGGAGCATAATGCTTGAGATTTAAGGATTTTAAGATTTAAGAAAAATACACCCTCTGACCACAAAGTTGGCAGAGTGGCACTGTGAGTATTTTCACTCGTTGACTCCACAGGAAGTGAATCAACTGCAGAAGCAAATAACTTTGTTGAAAACTTTAACCAAAATATGAGATATTCGTGTCTTGGTATGTTTGTACATTTTAGAAAACAAAACATTTCACAAAACACTTCAGCATTTCAGAAAACAAAACAACATTTCACAAAACATAACAGCAAAAGCAAAAACCAAATCAACATTTGGTGAGACCCAAACTGAAAAAGGTAGGTACGTAGTGGACAATGTTTCCTCATAGCTGATTGGATGCACTGGCTGTCAGTCTGTGACAAACGTAAGTTCTTCTGGTAGCACTGCATATTACGGTACGGTAATAAGATGGTAATAGTGGGGTAACAGTGAGATAATAAAGAGGTAATATATAGGTAATAACATGTAATTACCAAAGTAATAACGTAGTAATAATCACAGTAATAAGACGTAATACTGGGGTAATAAGGTGATAAGGTAACAGATGTAATAACATGCAATTACCAATGTAATAAGTAAGAAAGGGTTCGACAATAACCATATGTATATCTAGGTAATGGTAATATAGTTATATTTATATTGTAATAACATGGTAATAATGGGGTAATATATGTTGATGTTTTCACTGTATTGTATTGTAATTACCATATTATAATGCTGAAATTCATCCACCCTTTGTTTCAAACATTTCCCTTTTGTTTCAAGGTAATACTTTATGTTAATTTATGTTAATGATGTTTAATCTTGTGACTTCTTACCTGGAAATGCTTCTGGTAGTTTCTGTGTAACAACCATGAATCAGGGCCGCAAAATGTAAAACTGCCTGTTTCTATTGTATTACATGGTAATATTAGAATAACAGATGTGTAGATATTACCTGGAAACGCTTCTGGTAGTTTCTGTGTAACAACCATGAATCAGGGCCGCAAAATGCAAAACTGCCTGTTTCTATTGTATTACATGGTAATATTAGAATAACAGAGGTATAGATATTACCTGGAAACGCTTCTGGTAGTTTCTGTGTAACAACCATGAATCAGGGCCGCAAAATGCAAAACTGCCTGTTTCTATCGTTTTACATGGTAATATTAGAATAACAGAGGTGTAGATATTACCTGGAAACACTTCTGGTAGTTTCTGTGTAACAACCATGAATCAGGGCCGCAAAATGCAAAACTGCCTGTTTCTATCGTATTACATGGTAATATTAGAATAAAAGAGGTAACAACCATGAATCAGTGCCGCAAAATGCAAAACTGCCTGTTTCTATTTTATTTCAAGGTAATACAATATAAAAAACATTTTATAGTATTGATGCCTCGTATGTAAAACTCCAAAGGAATGCCATGTATGAACAAAGGAATGCAATGTATGAACATGTTTATACTGATATCCATCAATTAATTATTTACTGAACAAAACACAAATGGCTGATTTTGATACAAACAGGGAAAAAGAAATCACTGTAACCTCAGCCACACCTTATAAATAAAATTATTTCCCCTAAAACTAAAATCTTCAGCATTCAACTCAAAATTTAAAAAATGTTCTCAAATATTAAACAAAAACAATAATGTAATACCATCACCACCTAATTCCCTTTTACTTTATATTTGACCGGCAGGAACTCTCTCTCCTTTTTCTTTTTTTAAATTTTTGCTTTCAATGCTGGCTCCCTGTCAAGGAAAAGCTTAAGTTCTTTCCCATATTTTAAGAGAGAGCCACCTGGAAAGGGTGGTACCCTAGCTTTCTCCTTACTGTCAGCTGCCAAACAGACTTCTGCAATCACAGCAGTATAGGCGATGGTGTTTCGATCCACGTTGTGTTTTTCACAATTTCTGTTGACACTTCGGGTCTTCTGGAAGGTTTTAAGGACCGCCATGTACCTGTGTTGGACATCTTCTGGGGTTGTCACTATAAAGGCAAAGAAAAAGTTACAATATATAGGGTCTTGAGTGGCTCCCAATCTGTTTTATAATGGACAAAAATGATCACACATTGGCTTGTTTACCAAGCCATAGTCCTGTCACCCTGAACATCCTGCAGTTCAATAAAGCATTGCTTCTTGCCACACATATAATGTACTATAGGAAAGGACTCTCAAATATTGGGCAGGTGGGCTTGTCACAGTAACTTTGATAATGAAATCCTGCACTGTGCAACAAATTTTACTATTTGTCAATTAAAAGTTCGAACAAAACATTTAGCTTACTTCTTTTGCCAAACTGTGCCCCTTTATCCTTTTTTATGCTCTTCCTCTTGGTCTTCTTCTTCCTCTTCCTCCTGTCACTGGATGAAGAGGAAGATTCAGAGTCTGAAGAATATGAATCAGATGAATCTGAGCCTGAAGGTGATTGATGTTTTCCTGGAAAAGTAAAAGAAGAAAAAGAAGTTAAAGAAGAATAATATTGTACTATCCAACGTTGAAAAATAAATTGATTTGTTAGGTAGGAGGAGCTATTTTTTATGTTTTTGTTTCTGGAAGTACTGCACTGTATTAATATAAATAATTTCTCTGTAGAAAATGTTATGTGGACACGGTTGGAGCTTAGATCATAAACACTGAAAACTAAGTGCTGTGTTTAAGTCAGTTACATTTAGTACATACACAACAAGATCTCATTGCACAACAATTGTAGCATATGAGAACATACTGTATATACAGTATATTATGTTGAAAAAAACCTGAAAACCCCACAAATACAATTGATGTTATTAAGGCTTTGCAATCTGTCTACAAGCTTATCAAGCTTCTTCAGCGAACTTGCGATATATCACCTGCAGCAGTGGGAGCTTTGTCCAGTGCTTTTTTCAGCTGTTCTCTTAGGAAGTTTCTTTCATCCTCAAGGGCTGTTATTTTCTGTCTTGATGAGGATGAGGTTCTTGGTGCTTTAATTAAGAAAAAAGAAAAAATACATGTCTACATGTGATTTAAAAAAAAGCATTAAAAGAAATCACAAGGAAATAGATTATGACAGTTCAGTACAGTATAACATTTTATCTTCGTTTTTCTCTGTTTTGTGCTTTACAATCACAAAAGGGAAAATACTACAGCAATGCATATAATGCTTATTGATTAATTATCTACATTCATCTAATAGTTGATTTTTTTTTTTTACTATCTGCACCCATTGCACTTTGTTTTACAAAGGATCAGTGTGATAAATAACATACTTACTTTCCACTCCAGCTTCCTGTAACATTTCAGTTTTCTCTACATTGTGAAGTTCCTCAACTTCTGCAGATCCACCAATGCTATCTGCGTCGATGGACGAAGGAAACCGCTTGGCTCTTTTGCCTCTTCTTGTAGAAGGCATTGTTCTGAAAAGTTTTAATATCATTATGAAAATATTTAGTCGTGTAATGGTGACTTGAGAACAGTAACTACAGCAGTAGTATGCTGCCTTCACATTAATTCATTAGTAGAAATACAGTAACCTAGTAATATAGTTCAGCACTCACATGGGACATGTTCTGAATAAAGACATATCTAAAATACATTTTGCCCAACTTTTATTTGTAATGTAGTATTTTTATGTTTCATCACAAGGGACTGGCTTAAAGGCTTTTCTTGAACAGTAAACACTACAGATTACATTAAAGACTCTAGCATGATTGACTGCAGCCTTACTCGGCAAGATGTGCACTTCCACTATATCTGTAATGTTAGCCGTTTTAAGAAAGTCTACAGTAAATCACCCTGCATATAGGGGCTTTATAACATAGTGTACCTCACAATACACACCATCACACCACAGGTGTGTATCCACAGGTAGGCCTATACAAGTTAGTAGTGCAATATCTTGTGCTGTAATTGACATCCTGTCCACACAAGTCTGTATGTTGAGCCTATTGCACACTAGAGCAAGAGCAGCAAGAGACTAATACAAACTTAAACTTAAACAGTTTATTTATTTTACCCATTTTTTCAAAAAACAATGTGTCTTTTAAAAGCAAAAATGGATGTGTGCAGTAAACAGGCCATGTGTTATAAAAACGTCTCACACAGTAAAAATACATACATGTGCTTGGAATTCTAAAATATGAAAATGAATTGAAAAACTACATAATCCCCACATTTTATGTATAAGGAATAGTCACAGCCCAAATAAATACATCTCACAAATACTAAAATGTATATTAACAGAATGAGGGTTAACCGGGGTAAAGCTTGTATACAGTAAGGGACCATTAACATTACCTAGCTGCGATCAGTGTCCTCAACAACGATGATGGCGTTGGCGCCTGAAGTCTCGTTCGTGTGCTGTCTTTCTTCATGAATCGCAAATCAGCGTTTAAGTCCCGCTTCCGCCGCCTCGTGGTAGCAAACTCCTGTCAGCTGTGTGCCTTACAGTCTATGTAGACAGGGTCAATTTTCACAAAATCAGAAGAACCCCGAAAGCATTTTGTGATTATTTATATTGTACAACATTTCTAGGGGTATTAAGGGGTGCTGAATCCAAATCTGCTGTATATGAAGCTCAAAAATGTCCCAAAATGCCTCAAAATTGAGAAATTCAAAATGGCCGCCACCGCCAGGCTGAAATCTGTTTTTCAGTATATCTTTTTGACTAAACAAGGTACAAACATGAAATAAATGTGCTTTTGTAAGTTTTCCTACATGGGCAATTCAATGCCATATTCAGATTTGAGATCTAATGTGAAGAAACTGCTTAGATATTGGAAAAATAGTTGTTTTTACTATGAATAATTACTCAGTTATTATTATTATTATAATTATTATTATTATTATTATTATTATTATTATTGTTGATATTATCAGGCTACATTTACTTACTTTGTATTTTGTTTTGAGTTCAAATGTACAAACAAATACTAAAAGTTACAAACTTTAATTAAACGTTCACAGGTTTTCACACATGGGGAATTTAACATCCTGTCCTGATTTAGATCAAGTGTCAATAATAAGCTTGAAAATCACACAAGTATAGAGAAAAAGGTGGTCATTAGTGATAAAGAAGTTGTCAATCAAATAAGATCCAAAAGCAGGAAGATACATGGGTCATGGTGATATTCATTGAACTATATCCCAGTAGAAGTTACAGTGACAGCTTATTCGCAGTCCTCTTCAATGTTTCATTGCAGTTGCATGCGTCTAAACATTCCATGCGACTCTTTCTGAATAGAATAGATTAAATAGAATAGAATAGAAAGATTACAACTAGTACAAGTACAGGTACATTGGAATACTCTACCAGTCTATATAGTATATAGTCATATTTGTACATTCTTATACACAATGATCAACATCAGCTAATTCCCTATACACATACCTGCAGCTGCAGCGTTGGCTGAGGCATCCCTTGGTACACCCACATGAAGTGAACTCCATGCAGGCTTTAGGCATAGGTGGCAAAGAAATTAGCCGTGGCACTAATTGACCTTCATTGTGCATCCATCCCATTTCATCCACTGGAGGAAGATCAGGATGTGGCAGGTGAGCTTGGTTCCAGATTGTCGCTTGATAGTGTGAACGCATGATATGAATCTTCACTGCATCTGAGGTTGGAGGCAGAGTCTCTTGTGGACGACCTTTGCAAAACAACTTCACTCTTGCTTTGTTGCATGTATTAACCTCGGGCACACCATACATCTTACAGATGAATTTCTCTGTTGAATTCACAATATCTTCTGTGAGAGGACACTTCCCAAGGCCAGTAAGATCGGTGTGATGTTGCTCGTGCTTACATGGGTCATGGTGATATTAGTTCAATGAATATCACCATGACCCATGTATCGTCCTGCTTTTGGATCTTATTTGATTGACAACTTCTTTATCACTAATGACCACCTTTTTCTCTATACTTGTGTGATTTTCAAGCTGATTATTGACACTTGATCTAAATCAGGACAGGATGTTAAATTCCCCATGTGTGAAAACCTGTGAACGTTTAATTAAAGTTTGTAACTTTTAGTATTTGTTTGTACATTTGAACTCAAAACAAAATACAAAGTAAGTAAATGTAGCCTGATAATATCAACAATAATAATAATAATTGTCACGGTTTAGGGATATTTCTGTTCCAGTTTGTTCATTTCTGTTGTCTTTATTGTTTATATGTGCATGTTTCCTGTGTTTGTATATTCTGTATATTTCTGTTTAGTTATCTCCTGGTTTATAGTGTATTTTTTGGTTAATTCCTGTGTTCTGTGTTGTCAAGTTACTGTGTTTAGTTGATTTCAGGTTTTTGTTAGTGGTTCCTGTTTCCTGTTTTATTTTGATAGTCTGTTTTCTGTCCCGTCATGTCTAGTTTTACCTTTTTGTTCCCGCCTTTGTTGATTGTCCTGCCCCGCCCTGATGTGTTTCACCTGTCGTGTCACCTGTCCCTCATTTGTTCATTACCTCATGTATTTAACCCCTGTGTTCCCTTTGTCTCTTGTCAGATTGTTTTGTATCGTTGTGTCTGTTTGTATTCCGTTGTGTCCTGTCCCCGTAAGTTTGCTCCTTTGTTCCCTGCCCGAGTTGCCGTCAGCCTGTGTTTTTCCTGTTGCTTTTGTATTTTTGTCTTAGTTTCTTTGTGTGGTTTTTCCAGCCTCTGCGCTGCCGTTTTTTGTTATTAATAAATCCCTGAACTCAATCCATCTCCTGCCTGCCTGCCTCTCCCTGCATTTGGGTCCACTATTCCTCACTTCTCCTGACAAATAATAATAACTGAGTAATTATTCATAGTAAAAACAACTATTTTTCCAATATCTAAGCAGTTTCTTCACATTAGATCTCAAATCTGAATATGGCATTGAATTGCCCATGTAGGAAAACTTACAAAAGCACATTTATTTCATGTTTGTACCTTGTTTAGTCAAAAAGATATACTGAAAAACAGATTTCAGCCTGGCGGTGGCGGCCATTTTGAATTTCTCAATTTTGAGGCATTTTGGGACATTTTTGAGCTTCATTTACAGCAGATTTGGATTCAGCACCCCTTAATACCCCTAGAAATGTTGTACAATATAAATAATCACAAAATGCCTCCAGCACTTTAAATAAGCACATTTTCAGAAATTCTGCCTAGACTAATGGTTGAGATGTAAGAAGAGGAAGTGCCAGGGACCAATGGATAAGATAGCCAATAGTTTTTCATCGCGCCAATATTTTAAATTACGGTAACGTTAGGTAGACTATACAAACTGAGGCTGTTGATTTTGACGCAGTGTTCATCATGAGCATCGTAAAGAAGCTGTTAGAAAAAAATCGAAAGAGGAAAAAGGAGGAAAATTAAACTGATAAAATGGCTACAACAAAAGAAACTGCTATGTAAAAAAAAGAGATGCCCTAGGTGTGGAAAACGGATGGAAATGAAAAAGTGTGTAAACACCAAGGATGGATACCGGTGGTGAGTTCTTGATCTCTAGCTATATTTCTTCCTTTTTATTTATTTATCAATGTGCCATGAATTAAGATAGCTGACCCTACTTAATCAGTAACCGTTCGTAACCGTAGCCAGTAACCACGGTCAGCGCTCGTGGACAGCTGTCCTCTCTCTCTCCACCGCATACATTAGTTTAGCTGCGAGGTTGTCAACTCTGTGTCTGCCTGGCATACTCTCTGTGCAGGACAGTCGATGAGACTGGGCTTTAGTCTGTTTAAGGAATAAACATGATCATGGTGTGTGGAGAGAGTCACAGATATTTTAAATTGGGGGAATATGCCCTTTAGTCCATCTGTTAACTATTACGACTTACTACTATTAAGTAGCCTACTGATTCTACTGAAGTGCTAAACGTTTTGACAGCCCTGTATAATTTTTGTTATGTCTTGCATTTTATTCTTAGGATTTGCAGGAAACATCAAAGAGTTGTGTCCAGATCAATAAGAAAAGGGTCAGTTTTCTCTGGCTCTCGTACTTCTTTAACATCTTGGATGATGTTTATTCATAGGTGAGTTATATTAAACAGTTAATATACATATATAACAATCTATTTGCATTCTGCTTTTTTTCCAAAAGCATTTGTCGAGAATCACGAGTGTCTGTCTGCATGTTAGGTACTATTCTATCACAATTTTTTTATTTAAATTAAATATGCTTTTTTATACATGGAAAACACAAAATACAATGACACATTTGTATGATTCTGGAATCAATACTAAAGTGTGCTTTTATTGTAATACTGTAGATTATCATTTTATTGATTTAAGAATATGTAATTCCAAACAGGGAAATAACATTACAAAAGTTAATCACAGAATAACAATTCTGTTATTCTGCATGTTGCAGGTTTGCTCAAGGATTAAGACTGAGACAAGTAGATTTGATTGAAGAAGGAGTGTGTGGAAGCAGTCACACATTGAGCAACATGTCCAGCAAACTTAGACGTGTGTGTACGTGCAGTCAAACGCTTGCAGAGAAGGGGGAAAATGAGAATAGGTGGTGGACATGCCTTTGTTGTCATTGATGAGAGCAAATTCTGTCACAAGAGAAAGGTAAGCATGTTAATTAAGTCAGTGTGTGTACTATACTGTATGTGGCAAGTCTAATTGCATACTGATTCAGTTTTTACACAGTTTTTTGTTTTGTTTTTTTGACCCTCATGTTGTCCTCAGGTCAAATTTGACCCGTTTTCAAAGTTTCTATATCATAAATTTGGGTTTTTTTTAACCAACCTGCCCCATAATAACATGGGTGGTTCCATAAGATGCTCTTCACAAAGGAAATTAAGGATCAGATCTCTATTTTCATAGAATTTTGGGTGTTGTATTCAATTTTATAGCATTATCCTGACCACTTTGACAGATCTGTTATTATCCATTACCTACATTCCTCTGATCTTAACCATTTAGTCAAAATCATTGATAATTTCGGCTTTTTTCTTACACAAAAATTTGAAAATTTCATATAAATGAGGTTTATTGACCATGAATTCCAAAGATAAATGTAAAACTATTGCAAATAAATAGGTCTAGTGTTGAATATACTGGTGTTAATGGAAAAAAGTGCCAGAAACGTTGAAATAAGCAACAAAAACGTAAAAAAAAAAAAATAAGCAAGCATAACGTTGGGAAAAAGCAACAAAAACGTAAAAACAGTGTCTAAAAAGTGTTAATTTTGACCCGGGAGGACAACACAAGGGTTAAATTAGCTGCCATAGCAGTTTCTTTAAAAGAAATGTCTGAGTCAATTACTTTTGCAATTGTAATACTTCAGTCTAAAACAAAATAAATAACCTTATTTATGAAGTAGTATTTCCACATGATTCTTTTTTTCATATCCCTATGGTCACAACTAAATTGATGAAGTGGCCCTGCTATGCAAATTGGGGCTTATATATCACACTACATTTCATAATTCAGGAAATGTTTACAAATGAACCTCCAATAGTGACCTAAGCAAACATTTGTCAGCAAAACCTCACCATTCATGTGGTGCATTCATCTATCTGTATGTATTTGGATCATTGAATAGAGAAACATATGCTCAAAAAACTAATTAATCCTACACCGTCCTTGTTGTTCTGTTAACTGATTTATGGTTGTGCGGAGGCTCCACGCAGACCTTTCACAGTAGCCTACGTGTTTAGCCTGAAGTTTATACTTGTGTGTTGGCATGTGTGTGGGGAGTGTGTGGTAGAGTGAGGGAAAGTGAGAGAGTGACGGCATTATCTTTGGAGCGAGTATAGCAACTCTAGAGTCATAGTGAGAGAAACAAAGTGTCTCTCCTGTTCTTTCTGACCACGGTGGGAAATCTTTAGCAGGAAAAGTTAACCCTCTCCTTGACTTCATGTTGTTTATGGAGAAGGAGAACCAGGAAATGAGTCGGTGGTAGGGCTGGGTATTGTTCAAAATGTTTCGATCCAGTGCCAATTTTGATACCTCAATTTCGATACCGGTTCTCAACGATACTTTTTTCAATACCATATGTTTTAAAATACATTTCAACATCAACAAAAATCCATTAAACACAAAACTTTTATTTTCTACCTTAATTGTGAATCAAAACAGTTATCAAAATTAAAAAATTCTGGTAACACTGCTCACTCAGAGTAACATTAATGAAACTGGTTGTGCTTTTGGATAGGGGTGGCCCAGTCAGCTACTCAGGATTGGTATCAATCCCAACTTTAAAAATTAACAAAAAAGGAGAAACCTTTTAGCCACAACATGATCATATTATAAATAATAAATAAATAAATAAATGACATTGTGTACAGGCTAATATTGAACTGATCAAATGCAAAGGAATGTAAACAACACAGACTTTTTAGGTCAAACTGCATAATGACTCAAACCTTTAACAATAAACTTAGTGACTGCCCTGTTGTCAACATTGAACTAATGGAGAACTAACTTAAGTGCAAAGGAATGTAATTGAATTGCCTTGTTGCTGAAAGGTGCTGTAGAAGTAAAGTTGCCTTGCCTTACAACCTCAGCCTGTCAGTCAGTCATCAGAGCACAGAAACCACCGTTGTGCCTGCTTGTCTTACAGGAAGTGTAAAACAACAGCACCGCGACCGCTTTCGGCTCGCAATTAATATATTATTTCATATATATCATATACTTTATCGGCATCGCCGTGAGTCACTGTAACTTAAACAAAACTGCAGAGACGACGTAGCTTACTCCGTCCGCACCTCTGCGCGTGTGTGTGTTGGTCGGTCGGAGTTCCATTCTCTGTCAATATGCAGAGAGGACAGATAAGCTTGCAAATTTTGCACCGAAAGATAAATAATTTTTTGATACTCATAAGATTGGAGTTTTTTTTCAGTGCCATAAAAGTATCGACGTTCGGTGCCCAGCCCTAGTCGGGGGAAATGCAACGTTACCAAGCCATGGCCGAGCAACATACGTTGCCGCGACGTTTAGTTAAATTTTTCGAGGGGTGAACGTCTGGCTACAGTGTAGGGTCAGGCGTAGGTTTGTGTCGCCACGTACCTACGTACATAGCAACGGCGTGGATTTTACGCAGAAGTATATATCAAGCTTGTTTCCTCGTATTTCCATGACTGTTGTTTAAATAACTTCCAATTGAATCACCCTTGATTTGTCCATGTTATCCTTACAAATCTTTCCATTTTTCAGTATGCACGTGGACAGTTTGGTGCTACTTGGAGGAGGAGAGGATGGGTCTTTGGAATGCTAGAGGTCAAGCAACAACAAAGACAGCCTATCTTGAAGTTTGTTCGCAGACGAAATGCAGACAACCTGCTTCCCATTATACAGAGATATTGCAGACCAGCAAGTACGATTATGAGTGATTCCTGGCGCCCCTATCACAGACTGAGTGAATATGGATATATCCATTACCAAGTCAACCACCAGAGGTTCTTTGTTCACCCAGCAACGGGAGCACACACACAACACATAGAGAGGTCCTGGAGGGCCTTCAAGAATGAAGTGTACCGCTTCAGGGGCAACATGACAGAGGAAACATTAAGAGAAATCCTACAATTCATTGAGTGGAACTATTGGCTGGCTAAAACACACAGGGATGGAGCCCTTGGTCGCCTTCTCAAGGACATAAGAGCAATCTATCCTTTATAATACACACACGCGCATACACACACACACACACACACACACACACACACACACACACACACACACACAAACAGACACAGTTTAGTTTCAAGAGACATATTTTTATTTCTAAGGTGTGGCTAAGGTTACAGTGATTTTTTTCCATTTGTATCAAAATCAGCCAAATGTGATTTGTTCAGTAAATAATTAATTGATGGATATCAGTATAAACATGTTCATACATAGCATTCCTTTGTTCATACATGGCATTCCTTTGGAGTTTTACATACAAGGCATCAATACTATAAAATGTGTATGTATCAAATATTACCTTGAAATAAAATAGAAACAGGCAGTTTTGCATTTTGTGGCACTGATTCATGGTTGTTACCTCTTTTATTCTAATATTACCATGTAATACGATAGAAACAGGCAGTTTTGCATTTTGCGGCCCTGATTCATGGTTGTTACACAGAAACTACCAGAAGCGTTTCTAGGTAATATCTACACCTCTGTTATTCTAATATTACCATGTAATACAATAGAAACAGGCAGTTTTGCATTTTGCGGCCCTGATTCATGGTTGTTAGACAGAAACTACCAGAAGCATTTCCAGGTAATATCTACACCTCTGTTATTCTAATATTACCATGTAATACAATAGAAACAGGCAGTTTTGCATTTTGCGGCCCTGATTCATGGTTGTTACACAGAAACTACCAGAAGCGTTTCCAGGTAAGAAGTCACAAGATTAAACATCATTAACATAAATTAACATAAAGTATTACCTTGAAACAAAAGGGAAATGTTTGAAACAAAGGGTGGATGAATTTCAGCATTATAATATGGTAATTACCAATTTTAAATTCCAAGTAGTTTTATCTAATTTGGAAGGTATTACGCTGATAGTAGCCTATAATACAGTGAAAACATTAACATATATTACCCCATTATTACCATATAAATATAACTATATTACCATTACCTAGATATACATATGGCTATTGTCGAACCCTTTCTTACTTATTACATTGGTAATTGCATGTTATTACATCTGTTACCTTATCACCTTATTACCCCAGTATTACGTCTCATTACTGTGATTATTACTATGTTATTACTTTGGTAATTACATGTTATTACCTATATATTACCTCTTTATTATCTCACTGTTACCCCACTATTACCATCTTATTACTGTACCGTAATATGCAGTGCTACCCTTCTTCTTTTGACTGGGTGCCTTGCCATAATAAAATATAATTTATCCAGAGATTTATTTATATATAAGCATGTGGATATATTTAGATAAGAGACAAAATTACCAATTTCCTAGCTATTTATTCGTCAATAAACAGTCTCATTGCCCAGAGGCCATCCATCCCCACGAGGGTCTCAGTCATGGTAGTCTTGCTTTGCCAGACCCTCCTCCAAAGCGTGCTGGAGGAGAGTCTGGCTACTCCACATAGCATTCGGGGATGGGAGGAAAACGTGCTCTGGTTTATTAGCATTTCTTTAAACTAATCACAATTGTCTTGGGCGGTGCTAAGCACCAGAGAAAAGCATTGCCGCTGCAAAATAGGCTCGGAAGGAACTTGTTGCGGTGGAACATGTGTACATTTAAAAGTTTTTTTAGTCATGCAACAGAAAACTCAGATTGGACAGAAAGTCTAGCTAGCTGTCTGGCTTTACCCTGCAGAGATCTGAGAAAAGGTTAACCATAGTCCTCATAAATCCACCGGAGTTTAAAATGCCAACACAAAGGAAGCCCAAGGCAACAGATATCCAGCCTAAATGAGTGAAATCTGGCAGATTTTCTGGCGGCAACGACGCAATCCTGGAAGTGGAACGTCAAGGATCATGGTAACACCAATAAATGTAGATACTGTAAACATGAACACTAAACTAACCACACAAAACTAAAACCCAGATAACATAAGTGCATACCAAAAACATTAACAAAACATTATTAAAACACACATCAACTAGGACAGGAACAATTCATAACACAGTCCCATGAGCCTTTGCACGGCTTATGCGCAGAACAGTCAATTTAGGGCGCAAGGTGTCCTGCCAGCCATTACTATAGCCTACTATATTGCAGTTCGGAGTGTACAACAACCCATAAAATCCTTTTGTTTTTGTAACCGTTGCTGCAGATGTGCTGAAACAACGGATTAACGCTTAAAATATAAATCATTTATTTCAATAAAAACTCTTCAACCAAAATCGGCACAGAAAGATTAGTAAATCAGTCCACATTGAAGGTGATTCAGTAGGCTATTTGCTGTAAACAGCTGCATTATATTGGATAAAAAGTTTCTGCTTCATTTTATTAAATCCCGGCAGCATCTAAACCCAGCTGGACTGATATGGTGATAAATCCAAAGCCTCTGAAGTGCTGCGTCAGAGCGCAGTGCCGTTATGCACATACAGACCCTTCCACACATCAGACAGGTCGGTTATAGCTATTCTGCTTTTTTGTGAAGGCGACGTCAGTTACCATGGCTCATCATTGCCTATTTCCCAACTTTCTCTTTAGCAAAACTAATTTATTCTTGAGACACATTGTAGTGAAAACGCTGTTGTGTAACATTAATTACCGGTACTAAACTCGTACATGTATGGTCAATACATGTGCAAGCTGAGATATATTAGAGTTATTGCTTAAATAGCCTCGGTCCGATCACCAAATTTGTTTTATTTTTATGGTTATCTTACTAACTGATGGAAAATCATCAGTCTTCGGGTGCAGATTTGGGGTGATTTTGTGTTCATATCATTACTCTTACTTTTCTGAGGTAAATGTTTTTGTTTGCTGAGCTGTCGTTATCTCGTATAACTGATCATTGTCACTTAAAGCAGATGTATCTATGGTGTAGGGATTTATCCTCCATCAAAGAGGAAGAGATTTGCTGGTACACAGTATGGGAGAATCTACAGGATATCTCCAAAAACCCTGATCACCAATTAATACATTTTAAATTTATACACAGAATGTATCTTACTCCAAGAAAACGTCATGCTATGAAAATCATCTCATCTCCTAATTGTGACCTATGTACACTTGATGTCTCAGTGTAATTTATACATATGTTTTGGGAGTGTCCCAATGTGTTTGCCTTTTGGAGACATATATGTCTCACTTTCAGTGATCTGTTTGGATCACATAACATTCCACTGTCCCCAACCTTGCTTTTACTTAATGATGACTCTGCCTTAGAATTGTCTCTACAGCAGAAGCATATACTATGGGTTGGTCTCACTGCAGCAAAGAAAATGTTGGCTTTGCGATGGCAACCGCCTCACACATTATCGTGGCAGCAATGGGCCAACTCTTTTCTAGACATAGTTAGGATGGAGAAATCTGTGGCTCGGGTACATGGAGCTAGTCGAAAAACCCTACATGTGTAACGGGCGCGCATTGTCTTTAACAGTTTCATATCAGGTTGGATGCACGTCCATTAACCCTTGTATGTTCTGCGTTGTGTTCTATACGGTGGCCGACAGGGGCAAACGCCCTGCAACTTAAGAAAACACATGCAAATAGACAAAACACAAGCAAATTAAGAAAACAACTTCATTAATTTGACAACACATGCGCAGCATTCAGCAAACGCGCTGCAAATACCACAACACAACCAAATATATAAACGCACTGCAAATAAAAAACGATGCAAAAAGAAAAGCACGCAAACCCCGAAAAAAGAAGCGATGCAAAAAGAAAAACAACTTCATTAATTTGACAACACATGCGCAGCATTCAGCAAACGCACTGCAAATACACACAACACAACCAAATACATAAACGCACTGCAAATACACACAACACAACCAAATAGATAAACGCGCTGCAAATATGAAACGATGCAAAAAGAAAAGCACACCAACCCAGAAAACAAATGCAACAAAAAAACGCTGCATCCAGATTACACAACGGAAGTTCTCCAGGCCTCTAGAGGGAGCAGCTAGTGGAACAGCTATATTTTCGACCGTTATTAACCGATATTAAATTCATATTATTATTATTATTATTAATAACATAATATGTTATTAATATACAGTATATGCTCCCGTCTCATGCCCTCCCGGCTGGTACTGTCCCCGAGCTTCGGCTTTTCAAAATAAAAGCTTGCGTCTGGTCCGCTATGTGTTTGTACTTTGGTGTGTTCGGTGTTTGTGAACTAAACAGTACGGCAATCATGCTGATGAATACAATAAATTTTTCAGCAGATGTCTTACTTACAACACGGAGTTAGCAAAGTAGTTTTGTGTTTATATGTGCGAACGAGATTTATTCAGTTTGATAAATCCCACGGTAAATTGGCTGGTTTACTAACAGGGAGGGACTAGAAATCCTGTCTGTTTTTTGTATTTCAAGAGCGAATTGCTCCACAATATGAATACAGATTGATCACTTATTTTGTTGGTAACTGTTGTTGTATAATCACAATATTACACTTGAGGAGGCCTACACTTCAGTAATTTCGGACCTCGAAATTAAACCCTCTCATATGGCTTAAACAAACGTCAACGTTAAACGCTTATGCAGTTTTAAATGTTTTATCACCACAAGTTTACAGACGTCTCTGCTGATTGAGTATCAGCTGGGACCTGAGCCGAGACACACCCACCAAACGAGAGAAAACATATCTCAAACATAGATTTAATATTTACAGTCTATGCAGTCTATGCAGTTTCTCTCTCTCTCTCTCTCTCTCTCTCTCTCTCTCTCTCTCTCTCTCCCCGTGAGGTCGAAAATCCAGCTGTTCCACTAGCTGCTCCCTCTAGAGGCCTGGAGAACTTCCGTTGTGTAATCTGGATGCAGCGTTTTTTTGTTGCATTTGTTTTCTGGGTTGGTGTGCTTTTCTTTTTGCATCGTTTCATATTTGCAGCGCGTTTATCTATTTGGTTGTGTTGTGTGTATTTGCAGTGCGTTTATGTATTTGGTTGTGTTGTGTGTATTTGCAGTGCGTTTATGTATTTGGTTGTGTTGTGTGCATTTGCAGCGCGTTTGCTGAATGCTGCGCATGTGTTGTCAAATTAATGAAGTTGTTTTTCTTTTTGCATCGCTTCTTTTTTCGGGGTTTGCGTGCTTTTCTTTTTGCATCGTTTTTTATTTGCAGTGCGTTTATGTATTTGGTTGTGTTGTGGTATTTGCAGCGCGTTTGCTGAATGCTGCACATGTGTTGTCAAATTAATGAAGTTGTTTTCTTAATTTGCTTGTGTTTTGTCTATTTGCGGGTGTTTTCTTAAGTTGCAGGGCGTTTGCCCCTGTCGGCCACCGTAGTTCTATGTTGTGCTGAGTGAAGGAAGGACCCAGACCATGACCAGCTGCTGGTTGCTCTTTTAATGAAGGCAGAACGGTGGATTTGTCTGTACAAATCAACAGAAAAACACATAAGGCTCTGTAACATGCAGTCTTCTCCACACAGCACACAGGTCTCAAGCTCCTCCTCTCAGGTAGTCTGGCGCGAACTGCACATACATACATGACTGATAAAACTTTTAGTATTAACAGCAAAAATACTTTTAAATAAAAATGTGAAAATTAATTAAATAAATTATAAAATGTTCAATGTATTTAACATGAATTTCTTTTAAATGCTTAATACAACCAGTGTAAACACATGTAAACACCAGATGAATTATAATGAACATTATGCACATACCTGTACAAAAAAAAACAGAAAAACACATAAGGCTCTGTAACATGCAGTCTTCTCCACACAGCACACAGGTCTCAAGCTCCTGTTAGCAGATAGAAAAAAAACCCTGTAGACTAGCATGTAGAAACATGTCTACTTTAAAGCTTGCAAAAAGTCTGTTTACAAGGTTTATATTCAATTGACACATAACTTCACAACCTAGAAACTAACATTCATACATGCATAAAACAAGGTTTGTATTGTCCAAAAACCGAAATAAATGTTTAAAAATGACGAGCAAAATAATACACTACCTCCTCTCAGCTAGTCTGGCGCGGACTGAGAGAAGCACCTGAATGACGGTACAAGGCCTGCGACCTCTTAAAGTGACAGTACAGGTATTAACACCTTGGTCTGAATACAACATTCAGGCATAAATATAGGCAATAAAACACATCTTGAACATATAGAAAACAATATTCATCAGGATTTGGTGAAATTTCAACCGTAAAAGTAAAGACATAATTTCAACCCGGTTACACATGCATGGGATGAAGCTTGGTTAAAGAAAGAGTGCAGCATAAATGTATTTGACTAATTTTTTATCATGTCAGGTATTATACCTGTATGTTTGTATTGTTAACTTTTTATTTCTTGGGGAGGTCAAGAGATCAGGGACAGGGGTCGGTAAGGGGGTCGCCATGGGATGGGGGAGGGTGGGGATGTTTGTTCTGTATTTGTGAGGTACGAGGTTTTGTGATATTTTTAAAAGTCTAAACCTGTACTATTATTGAAAGTTTACCTGTTTATTATCAATTAAAAAAATTGATCTAAAAAAAATAAATAAAGCAGATGTATTTCGTATACACATCTGTATCATAGCTATAAGACAAGTGATGTGACGAAGAGTATTTAATAATCACCACTAAGGATGCACCAATACCATTTTTTTTAAGATCAAGTACAAGTACTTACATTGGGGTACTTGCCGATACCGAGTACCGATACGAGTTTTCAGACACAGATGATTTTGGCCTTCTCTGATATTGCTGTCAATTAGAACAAAGCAGTATTTTCAAAGTACCATGACTTTTTTCTATTCAAAGCTCAGTGCCTGGGCCTGGACATTTCCCCGGGCTAGTGTCAATAAAATAAATCATATAATTCCTGATATCAAAATACTGAGTGAAGTTTAGAAAGAATGAAGAATACAAAGTCCGATGACGTCATTCACATGCATATTAAGTACCCATGTGGATTTACCGATCCAGCGGAGAGGATGGTTTGCTGAAATGTTGTTGAACTGTTGTTTTGTTTTTTGAAATGTTGTTTTGTTTTGTGAAATGCTTTCGTGTTTTCACCTTCAGGGCCACCGTAGTTTTAGAAGTTTTGGTGGAAGTGGGTAAATTTTTGCGGCTGAGGTCCTTGCAGAGTTGAAAAATGCCACCCCCTCAACATTTACGGTTTAGGCTGTAGCCGGAGTTTTACGCAGAGAAGAATAATGGAAAATAATCCTTAGAAAAACAATAGGGTTCCACAGCCCTGCTGTGCGAACGGCGTAGCTTTGCTACCGCCAGTTCTTTCAGACTCAGGCTTGGACCCCTAACTAGAACTGCAAGCAGTTATGACGGGGTCCAAGCCCCCCGACGCCAGTCGCCCCCGACGACCCGGGGAGCGCGCAAAAGCGGGACCCAAAGCATAACGATGGGGAGGCAAACGTCGGGAAATATCGAGAGGTGTGAGCCGCAAGGTCTGTGGTATGTTGCCGTTGCAAACATCCCAGAGCCCTAAAGGATTTTTGACAACCTCTGGTCCGTCTGGTTTTATTTTCTATAAAAGCTTGTAAAACATCAACCCTGTTGTCCATAGAATACAATCTATGAACATCATTTTTCAGTGTATCAATCTTGGATGTAACAGTATGGATTAATTGCATAAAGACCCAGAGAAACTCTGGACTTCTAGGCTGGATACAAAATCTTCTGTAAGGGCTAGGAAGACATCAAAGACATCAGCAGAACGGAGCGACTTATAAGACCGTATGTTTCTACTAGTTATAATTATAAAGTTATTAAGTTATGAATCAGAAGTGCTGTTTGGCGTCGTATACGACGCGCTCAACCTCAGAAGGGGTGACCCTCTGAGACCTAAAGTATTTTTGACAACTCATGGTCCATCTGGTTTTATTTTCTAAAAAAGCTTGTAAAACATCAGCCCTGCTGTGCACAGTCAATCTATAAACACCCTTTTTTCAGGACAAACTGGGCTATTAGAATATTTGTGCTACAGTGATGTCACTTGAATGTATAAAAAGGTGTTGGGACCATAAAGACAAATAAAAAAATAAAACGGAAATTTAATCTCATAGACATGTATTGATATCACACACACAGCAATCCTACACAAGCATTTATGTTGTCTAAAACAGTTATCCTATGTATTTGGAGTCATCCAGTACAAAAATAAACATAATGAACATTATAACTCATATAGTAGACAAACTATTTACATTTCTTCAAAAAAGGCCCAAACCTATGCCTAAACTCAAAACAGTAATGCCATTCTTCTCTGTAGAACAGTTTAGAATGATTAGGTATTGATGATCTTTGGTCACATCTAACTATTCTGCCCCCAGGTGAGTCCTCTTCACCATATAAGATTTTTGGTTTGTCCCTCGGATGACGTATTGCTGGCCTAATATGGGCCTAATGTATGACGGACCAGCCTTCCATTGGTTGACAAGACATAAAGAAGCGTCTCCCAGAGCATCATGGGAAACAAAATGGACGGTTAGCTTCAGAGGCGATCGGTGGCGATAAACCCCCGAAAAATCATAAAATTAGAGGCATGAAATTTGGTAGACATATGCATCATATCCAGACATACAAAAAAGCCTCTTGGAGCCAACCACTAAACCCAACAGGAAGTCCCATTTTGAATTTAAAATTAATTTTCTGGACGATTTTGACCATTTTAACGGGTTGTACTTTAACAAACTCCATCCATCCATCCATTGTTGTCCGCTTTTCCGGGGTCGGGTCGCGGAGGCAGCAGCTCCAGCAGGGGACCCCAAACTTCCCTTTCCCGAGCCACATTAACCAGCTCCGACTGGGGGATCCCGACGCGTTCCCAGGCCAGGTTGGAGATATAGTCCCTCCACCTAGTCCTTGGTCTTCCCCAAGGCCTCCTCCCAGCTGGACGTGCCTGGAACACCTCCATAGGTAGGCGCCCAGGGGGCATCCTTTCCAGATGCCCGAACCACCTCAACTGGCTCCTATCGACGCAAAGGAACAGCGGCTCTACTCCGAGTTCCTCACGGATGACTGAGCTTCTCACCCTATTTCTAAGGGAGACGCCAGCCACTCTCCTGAGGAAACCATTTCAGCCGCTTGTACCCTGGCTCTTGTTCTTTCGGTCATGACCCATCCTTCATTACGATAGGTGAGGGTAGGAATGAAAACTAACCGGTAGATTGAGAGCTCAATCTTCCGCTCCATTGTCCCCTCACTTGCAAACAAGACCCCAAGGTATTTGAACTCCTTCACTTGGGGTAAGGACTCATTCCCTACCTTTCCTGCTAAAAAGCATGGCCTCAGATTTAGAGGTGCTGATCCTCATCCCAGCCGCTTCACACTCGGCTGCGAACCGATCCAGTGAGTGCTGAAGGTCACAGGCTGATGATGCCATCAGGACCACATCATCTGCAAAGAGCAGCGATGAGATCCCCAGCCCACCGAACTGCAACCCCTCCCCACCCCGACTACGCCTCGATATCCTGTCCATAAATATTACAAACAGGATTGGTGACAAAGTGCAGCCCTGGCGGAGGCCAACCCTCACCTGAAACAAGTCTGACTTACTGCTGAGAACCCAGACGCAGGTCTCGCTTTGGTCATACAGAGATTGGATGGCCCTGAGAAGGGACCCCCTCACCCCATACTCCCGCAGCACCTCTGAGAAGTGTGATACCCCTGTAATTGGCACACACCCTCTGGTCCCCCTTTTTGAACAGGGGAACCACTCCTTTGGCACTGTCCCAGACTTCCACGCCATGACAGGCCCTCCACACCCAGAGCTTTCAGCATTTCTGGACGGATCTCATGAATCCCCTGGGCTTTGCCACTATGGAGTTATTTAACTACCTCAGCGACTTCCACCAGGGAAATCAACGACAATCTCCCATCATCCTCCAGCTCTGCCTCTAACATAGTATTAGTTGGATTTAGGAGTTCCTCAAAGTGCTCCTTCCACCGCCCTATTACCTCCTCAGTTGAGGTCAACAGCATCCCATCCTTACTGTACACAGCTTGGATGGTTCCAATGCTTCCCCTCCTGAGGTGGCGAACGGTTTTCCAGAATCACCTTGGTACCGACCGAAAGTCCTTCTCCATGTATTCACTGAACTTCTCCCACACCCGCTGCTTTTCCTCTTTCACGGCAGAGGCTGCAGCCCTTCAGGCGCTTCGGTACCCTGCAACTGCCTCCGGAGTCCTCTGGGATAACATATCCCGGAAAGACTTTCTTCAGTCGGACGGTTTCCCTGACCACCGGTGTCCACCATGGTGTTCGTGGGTTACCACCCCTTGAGGCACATAAGATCCTAAGACCACAGCTCCCTACCGCAGCTTCAGCAATGGAAACTTTGAACATTGTCCACTCGGGTTCAATACCCCCAGCACAGGGATGCACGAAAAGCTCCGCCGGAGGTGTGAGTTGAAAGTCTGTTGGACAGGGGCCTCATCCAGATCTCCCCAATTTACCCGCACTACCCATTTGGGCTTACCAGGTCTGTCCAGAGTCTTCCCCCACCCCCTGACCCACCAGATGGTGATCGGTTGACAGCTTTGCCCCTCTCTTCACCCGAGTGTCCAAAACATATGGCCTCAGATCAGATGAAACAATTATAAAAATCGATCATTGATCTTTGGCCTAGGGTGGCTGGTATCAAGTACACTTATGAGCATCCCTATGTTCGAACATGGTGTTCATTATAGACAATCCATGACTAGCACAGAAGTCCAACAACGAACAACCACTCGGGTTTAGATCAGGGAGGCCCTTTCTCCCAATCACGCCCCTCCATGTGTCTCCATCATCGCCCATGCCCGCGCATTGAAGTCCCCCAGCAGAACTATGGAGTCCCCCACTTGGAGACCCATTGAAGGTCTCCAAGAAGGCCGAATACTCTGAGCTTTTGTTTGGTGCATATGCATACGTAGAGAGGCGACCCTCCTTACGCCAACGTTTGTAACTCGAGTGTACATTGTCCAATCTGCCCAAAAAATGTTATGCTTAATAAAAGATCAGGCCTGAAAGTTAAAGTCATAGTGCTACCTACTGGCAACAGGAAGTAAGCCCTGACAAAAATCATTAAATTTACTGGAAATTTACATTATGTGGTTTAAACATGATATACAGCAACATGACATATAAATAATGCGTGTTCTCTAGCGCCACAAAGTGGCGCACAATTTGAAATAAGTAATTTCCAACACTATGCAGTCCATGGAGGGAATTAAGTCTAAATCTTGCATGCAGTGTCCAACGGTCATGGAAATACACAGCTGTGTCAACTGTGAGCCGCTGGCACCCCCGTCATGTGCAGAATGCGAGGGCCGGTTCATCGCTGTTTGCAGCTTTAATTATTATTATTCTGCACTTTGATCACATTTTTGAGGGCCTAAACGTGCATGGAAAGTTGTGAAAATTTGCACACGAATAGGAACCGCTTCAGATTTTATATTTTATGGGTCTTGGAATGGTTGCAAAACACTGGCTCGATAGCGCCCCCTAAACCAAACAGGAAGTCCGCCATTTTTAATTGAAAATGCATTTGTTAGACGTTTTGGACCATTTGCAGGCGTTGTACTTTAACGAACTCCTCCTACAGATTTAACCCGATTGACTTCAAAATTCTTCAGCACAATCTAAAGACCTTGCCAAAACTAAGTTGCAAAGCTTTTTACCTGACGACAAACATTGTGGGCGGGGCATAGCGGGGAATTTTCATGTTTCGCCATGAATAGGGCCCGAGCACGTCATTATACTTTGATGTGCTCCTCCTAGCTGGTTGACCAGATCCACCTCAAATGGGGTCAGAAAGGCCTTAGGACCTTGATGATGCATTGCTGAAAAGATTGTGAGTCTGCGTTAAAGGGCGTGGCTGTGGCGGCACGGCAAACTTTGATGTTATGCCAACCCAGTCTCACGGCAGTTCGTGATGGCATCACGAAGAGAAATCTATTAGATCGTGATACCATCATAATATTTTGAAGATTTTCGTGATGGGGGTCACGTTTTTTAAACTAATGTATTTCAATAGGAAGCATCTTTCGTGATCACAGCACGATTCTTTCTGCCAGTCGGCTGCAGCAGAGAAGCTGTATACAGCTTTGCTATTATTGGTATTTTTAGCCCAATAACCTCTGTTTTAATCAACATTTATTCACCAGTTCTTATCATGGTGTATATGTATTTCTTTTAATGTTATTATTTCGGTCTATTTTGGCTTGCTTTGTTGTTTATTGATATTTTCAAAACTATAACGCTACATCTATCAGCATTTATTTAGATGTTATCATGGTATTCATTTCTTTATTTTAATAATATTATTTCGGTCTTATTACCGGTGAAATATTACAGTATGCTGTAAGACAGAAAAGTAGGCTACGATATGAGCCGAGCTGGACGCTTTCAAAGCCGATATCCCACAATGCAGTGCGGGCATTAATATCAGAGAATCGGACAGCAGGTCTTTAACGACAATATCGCTTCAATGTACATATTTAATCAGTGGTTTTGTCACCAGCAACAACACGTTGCTCAGCTTTGTTCCAGTAAGTTATGCACCGTAATAACGTTTTAAAAAATCAGCGAAATATTCCGGAAGTGACAGTAATTACCGCTCGGCAGATAGGAAAGATACAAATTCATAATATTCATAATATTGATGTTTTTGTCTAACATTGTATTTGAGGATTTAAACAATAAAGATAACAATAATAATAAAATACAATTTCATGTATTTGTCTCATGTACTGTTTGCTCGGTCGGCGGGCAGGCGGCGGCAATCTGAAATGGAATGAAGCCCATTCACGGCAGACAGCAGAAACACAGGAGTCGAACATGTCCTCCCACCCACCCCGGAAGAACTACAAGTACACTAGCTTTGTAACAGGTTCTGGGGCGCGTCTATAGTGGGAGTTGTAGTTTTAAATATACTGGTACATTTCTCATAAGTAGAAGTTGGCAGTGTAGAATTTTGGATACACCCTGGGGTTTTTTGGGATGGGGAACACACTGGTGTCATCAGATTGTAAAAATGAATCATCATATTTGACAGTGGGGAAACTTTGGAGACCATATCTACATGACAGCTAAGGTCCAGAGCTTTCTATAACAACTGGTCCTATGTGTGTAGCACTTTCTGTTGCTAAATGACAAGCCTTCAAACATGTACTGGGTTCAAGGTTCAGAGGTCAATATTTCAAAGCAGGAGTAATCTATCCTCTTCAGACTGACATCTGTTACTCTCCATGTTGAGACCTTTCCAACGATGTGTTTGCTATAGTCCTACGACAGCGTTTTAATTTTTAGATATCATGGAGACCACTTTGCCGGTGATACTTTATTGTCCCCAGAGGGATATTTGCCTTGAATTCAAATGCTTCACATATAACACTTGACATATTGTTTCATCGTACAGCTATACTTACAATAACAAAACAACATAAACAAAGTGATATGTAGCCAGACTGAAGCACATCACGCAGCCACAATCTTTTGCTCATCTTTCACAAACAGTGACAAGAGCAACCTACACACAACCCTATAGGCATCATATCATGAAGCTATTGCACAACCACTGCAGCCTCAAGCAACATTATTTAAAGTTTTATTGAGGTAGGTCCAAATTAGGCCTATAGTTCAGAAATATTTAATATTTAATATTTTATTTGGGGTACCTTATTTCTTCTGCCAGAGGATAAGTGCTCATCTGACATGAAGAATAAAGATAGATCAGACCATATTTTCTGTGCTTGCCTGGAGAGACAGTCACCTGATAAGCAAGCTTTAAATGAGATGTGTTTAGATATTGCCATGCTGACATATTAAAATGCTCTGTAATGCAGCCTTGTATAACATAAACCCTCTGATTCACTGTGAGTCTGCTCTAAATGATGTTGGGATCAGCAGTTGTGTTAAACCTGATTTTAACCAAAAGGCCTCAGAGCATCTGTCTCTGAAAGACAAAAGACCATGCGGTCTTTCAGACAAAGAGATTTTCGGCCTACATGGAAAATTCCAATCTATGTCTCCTCAGAAAAGAGGGCGAAGCCATTTCATGGCAACAACCAGCAAGTCACACGTAGGTGCTACTGCACAAAATGGCCACAGGTCCGAGAACTCTGATCTCCCATTGGCTCCTGGGACCATAAAACAGCATGGAGCCAGGTCAGGGGACCTGAGCCATAAATAGCCTGACCACCCAAAAATCCCGGTCTTCCGCTGGTGGGTCACGCTGCTGAAGGAAGCACACAAGCGCTTGTGCTAAAAACTTCCATTTTTTAACAAAGTGGATTTAATTAAAGGGATCCTGGAAACACACGTCGTGTTTCAACGCTGCAGAGAGAACAACGACGTTCTCTAGAAGAAAATCGGACACGGACACCATTGTTTCTTCAAAGTCGACTCTGGCTTGTTCCCCGCTGCCCTGGGGACCAGAAAGTTTCTCCGTTGCCGCTGACGAGCGACACAGGCCGTTCTGTTTTAACGTGGGAAGCTATGGACAGACACGAACGGACTGAACACACAGTAAGAAGGCTTAAGGTTTTCTGGGCAGAGGAATAGTGTGTTTTATTAATGTGTAAAGGCGAATGTTGCCATTGTTTACCATTAATGTGATCGATGCATAAGCGCTACGGTTGCGCATTTGATTTATTAATCTATGATTGTGACCACTGAGTCAAATCTATTTCTGTGAATGTACTCTGATCAGGGTGCATTTGTTGATATGTTGTGTTGAATATGTAGCTTGTTCAGACTGTAGGGTATTGTGCTTATCCCACTGCTGAGGAGTTTAGTTACTGTTCGGGGAGATAATAATCTCCATCGGTCCGTCTGTTCACAGCCGCGAGGCGACAAGTGCCCCACCCCGCGATCTGTGTAGACCGGCGGAGCCGTGTTATCTCTGTGGAGAATCAGCTGTTTAGCACACCAGAGTGGTTATAATGAACGTCCCCTCAGTCAGACGAAATTCTCAGAGTCTGCCCTAATTTCACGTTAGTCCAGACCTGAGTGACTGAGAGGGCTGGTCATTATCGATAACTAAGATCTAAGTGTGTATTTTTCTTTCCCCTTTCTTCTTTCACTAACCTCACGCACACAAACACACACACACACACACACACACACACACACACACGCAAACACGTGCGTGAATAGCTAAACCGCTAGCCCATAGCAAAGTAGCTAGTGTGTTCTTTTGGTCCGTAAGATGTTAGCCTGAAAACTAACCGGCTTGCTCTAGCCACACAGCGCTGCACACAGCACCACTACCTCCCTCTTGAGGCTAAATAGTTTTGTGCAGGTCACAGGAGTAGCCATTTTTGTAGTCTTTGAACTAGACTACATTTCAACACCCCCTCCTCCTCGCACTCTCTCACACACACTCACACTCATACAGACACAGACACAGACGTTCCTCTTCACATCACCTGCTGGTTTGTTTTTGCTTTGTTTTGTTGTAGTTTAAAAAGGGTATATTGGTTTTAATTGATCGAAGGATTATTGATTGGCCATTGATGATTTTGAATTTAAAGAAATTCTGTTATACCGTAAATAGCAGTTGTCTGTGATTATTTGTTTACTTATTGTAATAAGCTGGTTAAACAGGTCGTTGCTTGAATTCACCCTTCCCTTTGTTCCTTTAGAATATACCAGATAAAATAATCAAATTAATTCAGATCGGTATTTTAAAGGGAACACCACCTAAATGAGACAGTTTCACAGTTTGATTATTGGTCCCTGAGTTCCAGGGTGGTGCCCCGTTTTGATTGTTTGTCAATTTGGTGAAGTTATGAATATGCATATTCATAACTTTATTAATATTGATAAAACATCTTTGATAATTTGCCAATAATTAAATCTGTACAATAACAGATACCCAACAATGATACCACACACTTTCAACACAGGCCTTGCAGCCAAAGGTGTTGTCCATATGAACACTAAGGTGCCTATAGGAGCAGAGCCGATTGATTGGCTCATCATTTATGACCTCTGATACCCTCTGATCCATGTCACGACCCTTTCCTCAGTTTGTGAAATGGTTGAATGAGATTGTTGGCATGGCACCACAGGTATCTATTTCAGCAGAATATGCAAAAGTACTTGTCTGTGTGCAATATAGGCTGAGGTAGAAGTGTGCCAAAAATGCCAAAACACATTTTGTATATGTACACATACCCATACAAAGCTATATACATCTTACTCTGTGAACAAAAACCTCAGCAACAATCTGCTTAACCTTTTAATTTCCTGAAAATGCTTCCTAAAACTAGTCCCTTCTTAATTTTGAAAAGGTAGTCTCAGTAAAGGCTACAAAGGTTAGGATGGCTACAAGCTGTAACCATGGTGATTGATATGAGGATCATCTTCTGAATATAATAATTAATATGTTAGGCCTACAATAAATTGTTATTTCAAAAAAGTCATTTATTTTAAACAACTAATAATGCAGTGTGATTTTAAATCAAACTAAGTCCCACACATAAATATGCTCATGTTTTTTTCCCTTTAGTCTTTGCTATTAACATTCATCAACCGCAAAATTAGAAAATTGAGTTTTTAAATAACGATGCATGGAAAATAAAATTTAAAATGCTTCTCTTTGTAAATAGTTTATTTTTTGTTTTTCACAACAGTACAAGTCAAAAGCCATTAGGCTGTATTTCTAAACACTCAACTGTAGGTTTTTTATATAGGCCTAGTATTTTTCTGCGACAGGGCAAATCAAAGTGCTTAGCATAACACTATTTTTTCATTATTGGTATTTTTATTGTATAAATTCTCACGTACAACGTGCAGCAATCTTTCACAGACGTGGAGCGGTAATTACTACTTCACTTCCAGAATATTTTGCAGATTTTTTTAAACGTTATTACGGTGCATAACTTACTGGAACAAAGCTGAGCAACGTGTTGTTGCTGGTGACAAAACCACTGATTAAATATGTACATTGAAGCAATATTGTTGTTAAACACCCGCTGATCGCTGTCCGATGCTCTGATATGAATGCCCGCATTGCATTGTGGGATATCGGCTTTGAATGCGTCCAGCTCGGCTCATATCGTAGCCTACTTTTCTGTCTTACAGCATACTGTAATATTTTACCGGTAATAAGACCGAAATAATATTATTAAAATAAAGAAATGAATACCACGATAACATCTAAATAAATGTTGATAGATGTAGTGTTATAGTTTTAAAAATATCAATAAACAACAAAGCAATCCAGCTTCCCTGGCCGAAATAGACATAATAACTGAAATAATAACATTAAAAGAAATACATATAAACCAAGATCTGGTGAATAAATGTTGATTAAAATAGCGGTTATTGGGCTAAAAATACCAATAATAGCAAAGCTGTATACAGCTTCTCTGCTGCAGCCGACTGGCAGAAAGAATCGTGCTGTGATCACGAAAGATGCTTCCTATTGAAATACATTAGTTTAAAAAACGTGACCCCCATCACGAAAATCTTAAAAATATCGTGATGGTATCACGATCTAATAGATTTCTTTTCGTGATGCCATCACGAACTGCCATGAGACTGGGTTGGTTATGCACACTTAATAAAATGTCAAGGGGGGGGTTTCGGGCTTGAGTGCATAAATAACGTTATAGTTAATGGCTACGGGCACGGAGAGAACGTTTGGTAAGATTAGCTTCGGTTAGCTCCAGTCAAATCCAAATATAGCAAGCAGAACACACTGCCTCGGAGAGGGTGAATAACCAGACAATGTGAATAACCAGACTATGTGAATAACCAGACTATGTAAATAACGTTCGGGGAGTTTTGGCAGCGGTGTGGCTGCAGTGTTTTTACGGTTGATCAGGACAGTTAAATCCCACGGGAAGCCACAACAACACAAGTAGCATGCACTACTACTAACGTAAGCCTGGCTCTGAGCCTAAAGGGAATTGTTGATGCTGTGACATGCGCGGAGTGCACAACTTCATGAGGAGGAGGGGCTGTAGGTCGCTGGTCTGTGTGCTATAAAATTACATTGTTAATGGGAAAAAAAATGTAATTTTCAGATAATCAGATTTATCTACCTGGGCGGGTCGCCCAAGTATAACCTATGCATGTGAAACACTGATATCAGATATGAATTTGCCCTTTGAGCAGTATATCAGCATAATTCCGAGCTCATACTAAAATTCAATGAGCTGATCCATTGTGCTGGGCAGCTGAGTGGAAATAGATACAGGCTCAGAACGCCATTTAGAAGAAAATTATTGAGAGGGAACGCAAAACTTATTGCAAGGGAACGCAAAATACTGCGAGGGAACGCAAAACTTAGTGCAAGGGATCGCAATATATATTGCGAGAGAATGCAAAACATATAGAAACGTGATCGTTTGTTTTGATTAACAGAACAACACAAAACATACAGCTCACAACATGAACCCCCCCCCCCCCCCGAATCCCCCACTCGTCATCACCACTTATTTACACAAAAATTAAGACAAAATGAAATAATAACCATAACATGCAAGACAATACAATAAAAAAAAAAATAGACAACTGTAAACGTGATACAATAAGCACATAGTGTTGGGACCGAGGGAAGTAAGAGTTAAACATTATCTTTTTCAAACAAAGGATTTTTGGCCAACATGTGCTCATGGACGAAGAAAGGGCCTGCCAGCCTAATAGTTCACGCCTAGGTGCTACTTCGACATGGGGAGTGTTCAACTAGTCTAAGAACTACATCCCATTGGCTAAAATCCCATTGGCTAAAAGTCCTCAAATGCACCGCCGAAATTATAAAACTTTGGAGCGCCAGAAACTCTCGTCTTCCGTCTGCAACAGCCGTTGCTACAGAGAGTGCGTAAGCGCTTGTGCTAAAACTTCCATTTTCTGGAAAAAGTGGATTTAATTATGGTGTCCAAGGAGCACCGTGGATCCTATGAAAAACGCACCAGTGTTTTTCATATCTGCAGAAGAAGGACAAACAACGTTTTTCTTCTCAAAGTCGACAGAGCTCCCTTCCTTCTGCCCTTGTTGGAGGGAAGGTTTCTCAGTGGCCGCTGACGAGTGACACGGACCATTTCTGTTTTAGCGTGGAAAGCTATGGACAGACAAAAACGGACTTAAGGTTTTCTGGGCAGAGGAATAGCATGTTTTATTAATGTGTAAAGGCTAATGTTGCCGGTGTTTACCATTAATGAGTTTGATTAATAATGTGCTATGTGTTAGCTAGCGTAGCTAACGTTAGCGCACTGCTATGTGTTAGCTAGCATAGCTAACGTTAGCGCACTAGCGTGCTATCCTTTTCCCAGAATCGTGTCCGATCGCAGACAAAATGGCAAAATCAAATGCAATCCAACAGCACATTATACAACGTAAACAAAGACACGTTTTGTTGCCGGGGGCCCTTTATGAAATGAGCAGTGGTGAAAGTTACGACATCATGTTATGATTGAGTGTAGCTAGCTAGCGCGTTAGCTAACATTAGTTGAAATAATTACACTTAATGATTGAAACACCGCAGTGGGTGCTGTATATTGGTCAAATGTGCCTAAGAATTGCAGTTTGTATATATCTATATATTTGTTTGTCTTTTGAGAGGTGATCTGAACACTTGTGGATTGTAAAAGAGAAAAACTTGACAGGCTTGTACGGCAGCTCAATGGAATTCCCAGTGCGTTTTGCCCTCCAGGCTCAGCGACAGTCACGTCACTGAAAACTATGAATTCTCTGACCAATCTCCTGCTCCATTGTCCCCTCACTTGCTAACAAGAACCCAAGATACTTGAACTCCTTCTCTTGGGGAAAAGACTCATTCCCTACCAGAAGTAGGCAATCCATGGGTTTCCTGCTGAGAATCATGGCCTCAGATTTAGAGGTGCTGATCCTCATTCCAGCCACTTCACACTTGGCTGTGAACAATTCAGTGAGTGCTAAAGGTCATGGACCAATGATGCCATCAGGACAACAAAAAGCAAAGATGACATCCCCAGGTCACCGAACTGCAACCCATCTCCACCACAACTATGCCTCGAAAATCCTGTCCATGAATATCACAAGCAGGATTGGTGACAAAGCACAGCCCTAGTGGAGGCCAACCCTCACCTGGAACAAGTCTGACTTACTACAGAGAACCCGGACACAGCTCTTGCTTTGGACATACAGGGATTTGACGTACAGGGTTTGGATAGCCCCGAGAAGGGACCACCTAACCCCATACTCCCACAGCACCTCCCACAGTATCTTCTGGGGGATCCAGTCATACGCTTTCTCCAGATCCACAAAACACATATAGACCAGATAGGCATACTCCCAGGCCCCCTCCAGGATCCAGGAGGAAGAGTGACTTTGACTACCTCAGTGACTTCCCCCAGGGAAATTGACGATGATCTCCCATCAGCCTCCAGATCTGCCCATACCATAGAGGGGATGATAGTTGGATTCAGGAGTTCCTCAATGTACTCCTTCCACCGCCCTATTACCTCCTCAGTTGAGGTCAACAGTGTCCCATCCTTACTGTACACAGCTTGGATGGTTCCCCGCTTCCCCCTCCTGAGGTGGCGAACGGTTTTCCAGAAGCACCTTGGTACCGACCAAAAGTCCTTCTTCATGTCTTCTCCAAACCTCTCCCACACCCGCTGCTTTGCCTCTTTCACGGCAGAGGCTGCAGCCCTTCGGTACCCTGAAACTGCCTCCGGAGTCCTTTGGGATAACATATCCCGGAAAGACTCCTTCTTCAGTCGGACGGCTTCCCTGACCACCGGTGTCCACCACAGTGTTCGTGGGTTACCGCCCCTTGAGGCACATAAGACCCTAAGACCACAGTTCCTCGCCGCAGCTTCAGCAATGGAAACTTTGAACATTGTCCACTCGGGTTCAATGCCCCCAACCTCCACAGGGATGCACGAAAAGCTCCGCCGGAGGTGTGAGTTGAAAGTCTGTCGGACAGGGGCCTCCTCCAGACGTTCCCAATTTACCCGCACTACCCGTTTGGGCTTACCAGGTTTGTCCAGAGTCTTCCCCCACCCCCTGACCCAACTCACCACCAGATGGTGATCGGTTGACAGCTCCGCCCCTCTCTTCACCCGAGTGTCCAAAACATACGGCCTCAGGTCAGATGAAACGATTACAAAATCGATAATTGACCTTCGGCCTAGGGTGCTCTTGTACCAAGTACACTTATGAGCATCCCCATGTTCAAACGTGGTGTTTGTTATAGACAATCCATGACTAGCACAGAAGTCCAACAAAGAACAACCACTCTGGTTTAGATCAGGGAGGCCGTTCCTCCCAATCACGCCTCTCTATGTGATTGGCCCACGTGCGTGTTGAAGCCCCCCAGAAGAACTATGGAGTCCCCCACTGGAGCCCCATGCAGGACTCCATTAAAGGTCTCCAAGAAGGCCGAATTCTCCGAGGTTTTGTTTGGTGCATATGCACAAACAGTCAGAGTTTTCCCCCCCACAACCCGCAGGCATAGGGAGGTGACCCTCTCGTCCACCGGGGTGAACTCCAACGTACCGGCGCTCAGCCGGGGGCTTGTGAGTAACCCCACACCCGTCTGGCGCCTCACACACTGGCAACTCCGGAGAAAAAAAGAGTCCAACCCCTCCCTATCCAGGAGTATGGTTTCAGAACTGAGAAGCCCCACCAGATCTAATTGGTAGCGCTCCATCCCACACAAGTTCCAGGCTCCTTCCCCCACAGAGAGGTGACATTCCAGCGAGCCAGCAACTGTGTGGAGGAGGGGTGGAGGTTGTGCGCGGTCACGGAAGGCATGTATCATGTGGATGCGCCGACAGTTTTGTTGTCATTACTTAGAATTCCTCATGGGGGAGACAGAAACTACGCACTATAGCTTTAAGTGCAGTGTACTGCAATGTGATGGCTGCAAGCCACGCTACATAGCAATTGGAAATCCTCATTAGGTTTGCAGGTTATCATCTGAACAGTTAGGCTACACAGACAGCTGACAAACTATAAATGAAAATCATAACGTTGTCCAGCTGGTCTGAAACTGAGTCAAATTACAATTTAATTACCTATCAACCATCAAAGTGCTGAAAGAAACTGATGAAATCATATCGCTCACTGTCCAAGTTTGTCTGCCTCAATTAACCACAACCATTACTCCTGCCCTAGAATGCCCAGAATGGTATACATATACCCAACTCAGTTATGTTAGATAGCCCTCTAAACTAAAGCTCCATTACCATAATTATGCTTTGTTAGGGTCTAAAGCTTTTCTTTATCTTTCAAAGCGTAATGGATTATTTATCTCAGAATCTGGCCAATCCAGCAATCTTAGTCGAAGTGGTAGAAACCAGCTGAGACCTGTTAATGCATGTTATTTCTGATTCAAAGGGCTTTATTTTAATTATATTAATCAGTTCAAAACAGAGTAATTGTTTTCCATAATTGTCACTATTCATGAAGACAAATGTGTAAAGTGAATGTATTTCAAATCAAAACTGCCTTATGTATTTCAAATCAAAACTGCCTTTTTACAGTAAACAGCTAGAACTGACAGTAGAGAACACGATCTGCTTAGATTGTGGTAAAAAATGATGAAGAAACAACAATGGCTGAGCCTCTTCGCCATTTCCTCCCAGTCAGACACTAATCTTGCCTGGGAGCCAGAGAAAACTGCAAGCTCATGTTTTATTTGCTCTGGCAGATGTGTCATGTCCCCCTTCCCTTTGGACAGGGGGACAAGGGTCGGTTGTACTCCCTCTCTCCTTCTGAGAATTTGGTTATGAAGGAGTATATCGATTCTGCTCTAGCTGCCGGGATCATTCGGCCTTCGTCCTCCTGTTGGATCAGGCTTCTTCTTCGTGGGGAAGAAGGACAAATTTCTGCGGCTGTGCATCGATTACAGAGGGCTCAACATCACCGTGAAGAAAAGGTACCCCCTCCCTTTGATATCCTCTGCTTTTGAGCTTTTGCAAGCGGCCACCATCTTTACCAAATTAGATCTCAGAAACGCTTATCATTTGGTAAGGATCATGGAAGGGGATGAGTGGAAGACGGCATTCAACACTCGCAGTAGACATTACAAGTATTTGGTCATGCCTTTTGGTTTAACTAACGACCCTGCTGTTTTTCAGACGTTGGTTAACGATGTTCTCAGGGATATGTTGAATGTGTTCGTGTTTGTTCATCTCAATGACATTTTGATCTTCTCCCGTAACCCTGAAGAACATGTTCAATATGTACGTAAAGTACTCCAGAGACTGCTAACCAATAAACTGTTTGTCAAAGCAGAGAAATGTGGGTTCCACGTTCCCATGATGTCCTTTCTGGGATACGAGTTGAGCATGGACCCGGGGAAGGTCAAAGCAGTTAAGGCCTGTACCCACCAATCATAAACAGGTTCAACGTTTTCGTTTTTTGTTACTCACCATCAGGTTTTCTTTCCGGTCTTTGTATGCCTTCCCGCCTTGTGTGATTACCTTTCCCCGCCCTAATGTGTTGGAGGTGGGTTTCCGTTGCCTGTCCAGCCAGTTGGAGCAAGCAGCTCATCTGGGGGAAGATGCCCACAACACCCTGCCCTGCTCTTCCACCAGTCTCACCCCTTTTCAGTGTTTGTACGGGCACCAACCTCCCGTCTTCGCTGCCCTGGAACAGGATTTGAGTTCCCTCGGCTCAAGCGTTGGTATCTCGGTGTCGGCGGACGTGGACCAGAGCTCAGCAAGTTCTCCTCCACAACTCAGCACAGAACAAGAAGTCTGCGGATCGTCGGAGGACCAATGCCCTGACCTACACTGAGGGTCAGAAAGTCTGGCTGGCTACCCGGGACCTTCCCCTTCATGTGGAGAGCCGTAAGTTGGCACCTTGTTTCATTGGTCTGTTAAGAAAGTTATTAATCCGGTTGCTGTGAGGTTGAAGTTGCCCAGGACAATGAGGGTTCACCCTACATTCCAAGTGAGTCGAGTTAAACCAGTTCAGGAGAGTCAGCTAGTGCCAGAGACTCCCACACCCCCTCCTCCATGCATCGACAGAGGACCAGTCTACACTGTGAGGAGGTTACTTGCTGTCAGGAGACAAGTGAGAGGCCGACATTACCTTGTGGACTGGGAGGGGTACTGGCACGAGGAGAGATCCTAGGTGTCAGCCAGCAACATTCTGGACCATGAGTTAATTCGTGAGGTCCACCAGCAACATCCTGAGGAGCCTGGGCCGTCAGGAGTCAGCCTTTGAGGGAGGGGTACTGTCACGTCCTGCTCCCGTGTCAAGTTTATGTTTTTAGTTAATTTCATGTTTTCTGTTTGGTTTTCCATTTCCTGTTTTATTTTGTTACTCACCATCAGGTTTTCTTTCCGGTCTTTGTCTGCCTTCCCGCCTTGTGTGATTACCTTTCCCCGCCCTAATGTGTTGCACCAGTGTCTCGTTCTCGCCCCTGTCCTCTGGTATATAAACTCACCTGTACCTCACCTCAGTGCAAGATCGATTGCAAGATTGAGCGTTTATTCCCAGTTACCTTTGTTCCCTGTATTCCTGATTTCCTGTGTTTCGGACCATTGCCTGTTTTTGGACTTCCCCTTAGTACCTGTCAATTTGGATACTGTCCGGGAGTTGTTCTGTGCTCTAAATAAAGACTGTAGAATTTTACTTACCGGAGTCGTGCATTTGTGGGTACATCATTTCTGTGAGCATGAAACACACACACACACACACACACACACACACACACACACACACACACACACACACACACACACACACAAAAAGAGTCCGGTTCTGGTGGTTGATTAACGCAGATATGTGCTGATGGGTCGGATGGGTAGCGCACTGCCATGAGTCCATTAGGCAACTGTCTGATTATTCCAGTTTAATTGTGATATTTTGTGATTAAATTCTGAATCTGCCATGTTCTCTGTCAGATAAATGTTGTAGTACATTGTCTTCCTCTGATGTAGAAGTACACTGTAAGTCAGTAGTAGGCTATACAGTGGAGTTGCATATTAAGTGGTTTGGGGTCCTTCTGTAAGTAATTTTGGGGTACAATTTGGTTTTGGAGAAAGCAGCAATACCACAGGCCAAGCAATCGGCCTGTTCCAAACAGGCACATTTTCAACAGGCACTGTACTAGTAAGTACAAACAAAGAAGAATGCTGACGTTGAAATTAGTTTGTAGGTACATCCCCTGCATCCCCTGTTAACATTTTAAGTTCAATGTGCCATTATACCAGTGTTTCATTCCTTTTTCTTTTTTTTTAGAGCAGCTATTATACTACTGTTCTGGTCTTACTTTTAGATTCAGGACTCCTATAGAGCAGCCTGACATGATTGACCGCACAATAAACTATGTAGATCGTCGGGAAACTCTTCCCGTCATCTGTGCACTTTCTGCATCTCCAAGCTTGGTTTAGGTTCCTACTCCCCCTTGCCCCACTTCGCCCCCCCCCCCCAGCAGAGCCCACAACGTTGTGATTGGTCATCTTACGGAAGACCTCCGAAGGGGTCAGTTCGGAGATTGGAGCAGCATGACCATGTAGGATTACCATTGACGTAGACCAGAGATCTTCAACAGGGGGTCCGGGGTCCCTAGGGGGTCCCCAGAGTTGCTGCAGGGGGGCCACCAAATTATTGTGAACTTTTTGAAAGTTTTTCATTACACAAGAATACTCTGCACATCTATAATGTGAGACAGGTGCGTCGGAGGGGGATAAGTAGGTCAAAAGTTGCAAAGAAACTCCGGCACATTGTCTGATTTAATAGTAGCAACAGACTATCTAGACTACTAGACCATCATCTGGCAAAATGAATGAAGGGAGATCTTTGCGACTTTTAAAATTTTTTTTTTTTTTCACATTTTGTTTCAAAAGAAGCTGGAGGCAGCAAAAAAAAAAAACAGCTGAAAAAAACAGGAGAGTTTGGGAATTACTACAGAGTTCACACGTCAAGACGAGTATGGTTGTTCGCCGACACAAAAGGGTAAGTTACGTTACCTGGTAATGTTAGCTAACATTTGCATGTGTTCAGGGTCACAGTCAGTATTTACTATACTCTATACAAAGTATTACATGAACTTTAGCAACCATTATTACACACTAAAATATGAATGTGGTGTACTGTTTGTGTTTCAGATCATTCACGCTTTGCAAAATCTGTTTGGGCGTTCAACCGAGCTGCAGAGTAGTGGGATGTTATTGTTCCCGGTTTCAAACACAGTCAGTGGGTTCAGAACTTCAGAATGTCCGAAGAAACATTTATCTACCTGTACAACAAAATGCGTCCAGCAATGGAGAAACAGGACACAACCTTCCGCAAGTGTGTACCTCTAAAAATGAGATTGGCCATGGCATTGTGGAAGCTTGCGACCAGCTCCGACTACAGAACTGTTGGCCATCTTTTTGGAGTAAGCATCACAATTGTGTGCCGGTGTGTTCAAGAGTTTGCTGCTGCTGCAGAGATGTTGTTGGTGCCGGAACAAATTTGTTTCCCAGACCAGGAGAAGTTTGCAGAAATGGCTGCCTACACTGAGAGCAGATGGGGGAATCCTGCAGTGTATTGGTGCTATTGATGGATCACACATACCCATCAATAGCACCACAAGAGTACCACTGCGACTATTTCAACCGTAAAGGCTGGCACTCCATCATCCCTCAAGGTGTTGTTGATGGAAAGGGACTGTTCTGGAACGTGTTCGCAGGACTGCCTGGCAGCTTGCATGATGCTCGGGTTTTGAGACTGTCCACATTGTGGGAGTTAGCCAGCCGTGGCAACTACTTTCCAGCTTCCACCAGGAACATCGGTGGTGTTAATGCTGGCTACTACATCCTGGGGGATTTTGCCTATCCCTTGCAGAACTGGCTCTTAAAACCATTCCATGACACTGGACGGCTCAAAGCAGAAAATCTGATTTACAGCAAGAAAAACTTGCAGGGCACGGGTTGTTGTTGAGACTGAAGGGAAGGTGGCATTGCCTTATGAAAAGAAATGACTGATGTAGAACTGGTGAAATCTATGGTGCTTACTTTCTGTGCTTTGCATAATCTTTGCGAGACTCATGGAGAGGCCTATGACAATGACTGGGATGCATCTGTGGCAGCAGAGCCTGTGGTGGCACTGTCACAGGTTGCAGAGGAAGAAGGCAGGGATGTACGAGAGGGTTTGATGCGCTATTTGAATAGCTAAATATTAAAAACATTGTTTAATATATTGTCTTGTTGTTTTAAATTATAACTGTGCAATATTGGAAATGACATGCAAAAGCCCTTGTAATATGAAACCATGATGAAAGAAATATTCTTTAATTAGTTAAAAAGGGGTTTATTGAACAAATGTGCAAACATGCAAATAACACAACAAACTATATACATAATTTAGGATCAGGAACAGAGTCCCACTTGCTGTGCAGCACCTGCACAAGCTGGCTCAGAGTCCCAAGGAAGGCCTGACTGAAGGCAGCAGTTGCTGCTATCTCCTCCCTTCTACACGGCTGCTTCCAGCTCCCTTGCCTGGGCTGTATCTTTGAGCGCTATCCCAAAATGGCGCTCACGCTGTTCTTGTATCCGCTCCAGCTGCTCCACTTCCGACACCTGCATCTCCCTCAGGACAGCCAGGTGCTATATTATGCGTAAAGTGGCCATATTATACTCATTTTCAGGTTCATAATTGTAATTTGAGATTGTATCAGAATAGGTTTACATGGTTTAATTTTCAAAAAACACCATATTTTTGTTGTACTGCACATTGCTGCAGCTCCTCTTTTCACCCTGTGTCAGGTCTCTGTTTTAGCTACAGAGTGAGACCTCGCAACTTCTGTAACATCTTTGTTGTCTGTCGCACATGCGCAGTAGCTAGGTAAGGATTACATGAGCTAGCTAGCTGTTTCTGCAACTTCGGCCTGTACAAGGCAGGATTAGCCGGGAGACTTCTTCTAAATGAGGGCGCACTTCCAACTTTGTATGGAATACCTGCAGAACAGGGACATGTAAGTAGTTCTATACAATTTATTTTGTAGATTAGGGTGAATTTGTGTGTGTTGTAGCAGTGTTTTGCCATTGAGAACGAGCTAGCATGCTAGTGCTAGCATGCTAACGGTTAGCCCCCTAGGCCCCTCATCTTGGCTAGTTACGTAGAAAGCCGTGTAGATTTTGTACAGCTCACCCGGAGACTGAAGGCAGGACACATTCAGAAATCCATATCTCACTCAAAACAGCATGGATATTTTTTTTTTCAAAGTTTGTATGCGTGTGGAAGCACCAGAGACACAAAATAACATCCCAAATACCAGAAAAAGTGATTTTTTTTTCATAATATGGGCACTTTAATTTAAGCACATAGAATAGACTCCAAGACTACAGGCTAGAATAGTTAGCTTTTTCTCTTGATATGATGCTAAACTGGTTGCCTTCTGCATGTCTGTGTTATGTCTTCAGCTATCAGACATCTCATCTTTATGACATGCAGTTTTACATGTGATACATGTGTGGCCACCGTGTTTGCTTTTTCACACGAGTAAAAAACACAGGTGCACAATAGTACTCCTAATACTGTGTCTACTGTGCATGTTAATGCAAATATCTTGGATGCCTTGTTCATTATAGTTTTAGTATTATTTAGTATCATTATATACTAACCGGTTGCCAGTGTCGACGCTGTTGCCAATGACGAAGGTGCTGCCCGTGCTGGAGTCGCCGGGGCCGATGCTCCTCCTGCCCGTGCTGGAGTTGCCTGGGCCGATGCTCTTCCTGCCCGTGCTGGAGTTGCCGGTGCATCCACGGGAGTCACTGAACCCTCTTTGTTTGTCAAAAAGGAATCTTGAATAGAAAGATCAGAGATGTGTTAACCCTCATGTTGCATTTGTGTAACTCCAGGCTGTATTAAAAATGTTTTCATCTCAACCTCATGAGGAAATAATGTTAGCACTAGCAGCTAGTTAGAGCTAGTAGTGATAGCATTAGCTTATTGTTATCTGCTAATGTTGTTTTTACACAAGTTTACGAGTAACCTAAAATATCATGGTTGTTAGAAGTGAGCTTAACAATAGCCAGCTAACTGCAACAAAACTTTCAAGCAGAGTGTGCCTACAGACGTTAAAGTTAAAAACACTTACAGCAGGGGTTGTAGCCAATTCCGTGGTCTGTCCCGGGACCATGGTCTCTGGCAGGGACCAGTGGTTACTGCCACTAGGGGCGCTAAAGACACTGGTTGCAACCAGCTCCTCAGTGGTCTGCCCTATGGTCCCTGTGGTCTGTGAAGCGGCTTTAGTATTTTCTCCCCTTTCCTGTCGTTTTGGCAGCACTGTTAGCTGGATAAATGTCAGAGATCATAATCTTTTGTCTATAAAATACACTATATCAGATATATTATGATTTTGATTTTGATTTGCATTGCTATAGATCTTATCTCAGTTAGCTATTAGGCTAACTGAAATAAAACCATGCCAATCTCTAGGTTTGGTGAAGGGTATGTGATGATGTGGGGCTATTTTAATTCCAAAGGCCAAGGGAACTTTATCAGGATGCATAGTATCCTGGATCCATGAAATAACTGGCCTTTAAAAATAATAATCTGCCTTCCTCTATGGGAATTTAACATAGGGGTATGTATAATTATGGCCCCTGTATTTTACGGAAGAACATTTATTTATTTACAATATATTATTCATTCACAAAAAAAATTGTCAATTTCCAAAAGATGATATTTTTATTCCTCTTTTTAGTCAACTTTAGCATGGGTATGAATACTTATGAGCAGCACTATATATATATATATATATATATATATATATATATATATATATATATATATATATATATATATATATATATATATATGTATGTATATATGTATGGGGAAGATTGATGAATATTCATTAGGGAACTCATCACTGATTGGCTCGCCCTGACATTTTTACCCTAACCATAACCAATCCCACTCCTCTTGCCTAAACCTAACCAAACCAACCAGAGCAGGCAACAAGTACTAGCCATTCAGGGATCAGTCCCCTAATGAATATTCATGAGTCTTCCCCTACCACCCTACAAAAAAAATGTCACGTTCGCGGGCCCTGGCTTGCGCAATGGCAGCAGGTGGGAATTTTCTTGAATCAAAGTTGTCCTGAGGGCAGAAATCCAAAATGAAAAAAAAAAAAAAATCACCTTACCAAGGAACCAAACTCCAGACTCCCAGACCAAAGCTCAGTGTTCTAACCATTCACCTAGCAGTTCTTACAGAATGTGGTACAACTGTTTACCACTTGGTGTCTTCAAGCCTCAGTTGCTAGGCAACCATACTGTATATAAAAAATAGGTACTAACTAACAAACTAACGGTTCTATGCTTTCACTGAAGACAGAAAGCACAACTGGAGTATCCATTTCCCGCTAGAAATTCAATTGTTATAAACTTTAGAGACAAAACTTTCCTAATATGCCAGTTTCTGCTGTCAAGGAAGATGAATGTCGGCCATGATTTCGGTGCACGCGAGCAACGTGTTTTTGTTGTTACGTCACAGGGTGTGAATAGCTCAGCTGTGTGGCCGAGGCTATTCGTACCGGGGGTGCAAATAGACACTCCGACATTTTTTTCACTTGGGGGGCTGTTTGTGAGGATTCGAAGTGAAGCAGTTTGATGTCGATGGACATTAACTTAGCCACCCGTTAGCTAGCTAGCTAGCTAGCTAAGTAAGTTACCTTTCTCACTGGAGGGGCTTTTTGTGAGTAACGTTAGTGAAAAACATTGTTTTAACAAGTTCGACAGACATCAACGTTAGCCACCGGTTTGCTGGCTTAGTTAACGTCAGCTAAATTGCCTTTCTCGCTCGATGCACTGTTTGTGAGCACAGAAGTCATTTTAACCGGTTTAACGGGACATTTTTCACCTGTAGCGTCTTGGCGACACTGCCCGATTTGATTTTTGGAGGCCCGCGCAGGAAGAATAAGTTGCCACAATGACCAGGGTTGTAGTGCTATTTGCTTAGCTAGCTAAGTACCGGAGCGCACCTATGGCATGCACACGTGCACCCACTGATTTGTGCCTCCTCTCAAAGGTTAATTTTTGTTGTTTTGTTTCAGGTGTGTTACGAGTTCACCAGAGTGGTGGGGAAAAGTCTGCAATAGAATTTCTTTGATGAACTTGACCGTTTCTCTCCAAGGCTGATGGACCTCTTTAGGAAAAAGAAAGGCCTGACCGGCCAGCTTTTGGCTGAGCTTTACGTCAGACAAAGGTGGGTTTGACTACATTAGTCTACTATCTCTCTTTCCTCTCTCTGTTCATCTCTTTTTTCTTTCATGTTTTTTCTTTCTTCTCTGCTCTCTATCCTTATCTTCCCATCTCATCTTCCTTCCTTATTCTACTTTCCTCTCTTCATATCCTAATTTTCTTTTCTGTCCTCTCCATTTTCCTCTCCTTTTGTCATCTTGTCAGGGGCGCCTTATAGGGGGGAAAAGTTAGGACAATTCCAAGGGCCCATGACTGACAGGGGCCCCAAAAAATAGGTAAAAACTAATATAAAATTATTAAACCATCATCATTCAGTATATATATTTCAAATATAATAATAAAATGAATGATCTCTTTGTTTTTACTTGTTTTTGGCAGTAAAAGTTAAATATCCCCATTGACCAAAAAGTAAACATCCATATTGACCGACCACCCCCCTGTATCTGCATGAAATGGTTTGGTCCTGCACGCTCAGTGACGGAGTTTAGTTGCAGTCAGTAGGGGTGGGCGATACTGAGAATTTTGGTATCGATCTGATACCAAGTAAATACAGGGCTAGTATCGCCGATACCGATACTTTTTACTTGTAACGTCACAATCATTGAATCATTTTGTGATTTTGCCTTTAGTTAGTTGATTATGATTATGATAAAACACAGGACAAAGAGTTTAGGCAAATCTAAATGTTTTTATTTACTAACTAGAACAATATAAAACAATGTAATGGTATAAAAATAATAAAATAATATAACAAAATATAAATATAACAAAGTCAACAACACAACCAAAAATACCTTCCATTACACACAGATATAAATAAAGTCAGTTGTGCAAAATAAGTAAACAAAAGCCACAATGTATAAATATAAATATAACAATATAAAAAACACAACAAAAAATACACTGCACACAGATATTTGTGAAAAATAAAGTCAGTAGTAAAGTAACAAAGTCAGTTGTGCAAAATAAGTAAACAAAAGCCACAATGTATAAATATGAATATAACAATATGAACAACACAACAAAAAATCATCACAGGCTTCTCTCACTGTTCTGACTCTCCGCTCTACGTCTCCGGCAGAGCAGGGAGGGGGCAGAGAGAGAGAGAGAGAGAGAGAGAGAGAGGTGCGTTGTTTGCACACTGCGCACAGACTTGGAGAGACGCTGTGCTCGCATGAACTCGGAGAGAAACTGCAACAAAAGTATCGATCTCATCACGACAGTATCGATCCGATACCAATACTCATCTTAGTATCTATACTATCGATATTTAGATCGATACGCCCAGCCCTAGCAGTCAGTAGATGTGCCAGAACTACAGTGACCACAATGTTGCCAAGTAACGTTAAATCAAAATCTGGTTTTCAAAAAAGGAACGAGAGAAAAGAGAGAGAGGAAAGACAAAGGAAAGGGTGTCAAACTGTAACCCAGTTTTTCACCAAGAAAGGTGGGTAGCCTATAGTCTGTGAGTGGTATTAACCTGTTGGCTTAATGTCCATAGTGGAATAAGCTAGCTAGCTACAGACTAGTGTTAGACTACATTCAATCACCATTTAATCAGTGCAGGGAAACGTTTAGCAAGATATTCATATTAAATCATTGTCCCTGCCCTTTTTAGCAGACTTAACAACAGATGAGTCAGCAGCACCCCAGTCTCCCCCTAACTGTGCCCCTCCCTGTTCCAGTGAAGAAGGTGAGCAACATTGTGTTCAATGTAGAGTTTAGATTCTCGGCCCGAGTATGAGCCTGACCCGTTATTTTCCGCCACTATCCTCAGGCCAGGCCGGGCCAAGCAATTTATTATTTTTTTTTTATCCATTACCTATTTAGCCTAATTGTGTGGGGAGAAAGCTATGCCATAATCAGAAATATTATAAATATGTATATATAAGCTATATAAAAGTATTTAGGCTGCAGTTACAAAACGCAGCACTTCATGCGCGGAGTCTCCTCCTCTCGCACGCATCACACCGGGCCTGCTGTGTTGTATTGTGTATCTTAAGTGCAACATGGAGCTTGAAGATGTAAAGAAAAAAAGAAAAACAGGAGAATTACTTTGAGCAAGTGTGGAGGAAAGTCGGAGGTATGGAAGCAGTTTAAACAAGTCGTGGGCAGTGACAACAATATGTTGTTCATCATTGTTTCTTTTTTTTACGTTTCTTCATTCGGATCCATTTGCGATCCGTTCCATTCTGAATACAAGCACATACAAACAGCACAGTTTACAGGCTTTGTCCTTGTTGCATTATTCTAAACAGATTTCTGCAGTTCAACAACAACTCTGAATTGTAGTTAAGAACGTGTCAGTTTAATACGTGGGCCGTTGTGCCCATGTATTAAAAAAGTGTCGGGTTTAAATCAGGCTCGGGCTCATAATTACAGTTAATGTGTCGGGCCGGGCCGGTCTCAGACGCAACGTGCTCGGGCTCGGGTAGGTTCGGGCTTGATTTTTTGGGCCGATCTAAGCTCTAGTTCAATGACATGCCAGTTAGCATCATTGCAGGGAGTCTGTGGGGATTGCTCTGTCTCTCTTGCTCTTTTTACCATTACAAAAAAGAAAATGAAATATTTATTAATGACAGAAATTCAAACACATAATAACATAATAACAATTATTTTCTCACATAATGATCATTATGAAATAAAATAAAAAAACAACAACCTACTGTCTGTACAGATGCTGGACAGTTGGAAACAGTGAGTATCTTACCTGAGCCTGCATGCATGTACAAATCACCAGCAGTAGATATTGTGCTAGTACTAGTATTGAACTACAAGAAGCAAGACAGTTGCAAGCCTTTAATTAGAGTTATGTAAAGCTTTTTATGGGACAGTTAGGTCCTAGAGATGTGGTGACAACAGCTGCGCAGAGGGGGCCCAATTAGATTTTTTTGTCATGGGGCCCAAAATTCCTGGCGGCGCCCCTGCCTCTTGTACATAAACATTGTGGGGAATTTCTGTAATTTATTTGATAAATACCTGCGATTATCCTTAGCAAGATGTGTTTTACTCTTGTGTCCACTATCTTCCAGACCACTGAGCCAACACACATCAGGTGCCTGTCTTCAGGGACTGCCTGTCATCTTGGCGGATGATTCTTCTGCCTTCTTCAAGACATGCTCTGTAAGTTAATAATTTTTTTGTAAATGTTGCAGGTGCATGCTCATTTGTCTCATTTTAAGCCATTAATGAACAGTGCTACTTATTTTCAGAATCAGCCTATTTGATCAGCATTCAGTGTCTCCTTAAGGGCCTCCATTAAGTCTTTATCTTATTGCTGAACAAAGATAGTTTACCCACTTTCAGTCCCAGTCCTATTGAAAAGATTTAGAAAAGTGCTCACCATAACTAAGGTTGTATGAATCATTTTACATTGCCATTAATCAACTAACTTATTAACGTTAGTTTCAACCGGTGACAGTAAAGTAAAAAAAAAAGCAATTAAGGTGAAATGTACTGAGAGTCATATGATTCACAAAATTGTTGCATAGCAACAAAGTTTCTGGGAGCAGTTTTCTACATATTTTCAGCACGAAAGTGGGTAAACTCCATATTTGGGGCAAAGTGTTGCAACCTATACTGTACACAAGGCCACTTTAATGCACGGGCTTACCTGGGCTGAAGCCCAGGGGTCTCCCAAGTTCAGGGGCCTCCCATGTTCAGGTTCATGAAGCGCTGAAAAGGTCATATTGTTTTGTAACTTGTCAGGTTTTCTGTCAATCACTCTAATCGCACGTTACATGGCTGCTGATTGATCCAAATTAGGAGTGACCCACGTGGCCCTATAGCCTATGGCCCGTGGGTTTACCTATCAGAATGTCTCTAGTTAGTTTTGGGGTGTGTCCCTCTATGATTGAGTGAGTGACATTAAGTGGAAAATGTCGGGGAGGACGTTTGAGAGTGGTGCCCAGAAAAGAAAAAAACTTATTAAGAAGGAGTTGCGCGAAAAAGAAATACTAAAGAGCATCCCAAAGCTCACCTCACGGAGGAAGATCGCTATTACACACACCGGAGGGAGCAGAGGAGGCGCAGGCCGCGCAGGTGGATGTAGCTGGAGAGGAGCAGGGGACCGCCCGCAGCAATGGAGAGGAGGAGGAGGGGGGAGCACACGAGCCCCAGAGAGAGGACCAGGCCGCAAAGCAGTTAGGGGGAGACGAGTCAGATGACCCATACAACAGTGACCTGGGCCGCTGGGGAAACAATATTGACGCAAAAGTGCGGGCTTATTGGCCGGGAATGGGACCGGAGTCCTGTCAAAATAAAGATGCTGACATGTCGGCATCAGAACGCCAGTATAAACAGCAGAGAAGATTTTTCTCAAAAATGCATTTCAAACGCAAACTCAGTAACGGAGAGTGTGTGCCCAGAGAATGGCTCTGTTATTCACCATCAGCAGGTAGTGTGTTTTGTTTTGCATGCAAAATATTTGGCGAGAACAAGGAAAAGTCAGCATTTGTGAGTGGGGGTTATTCTGACTGGAAACATGCTAATGATCGTATAGCAGAACATGAAAGCTGTGACGTTCACAGAAAAGCCATGATCTCTTACATCAATCAAGCAGCTGACAGTGGACTCAGAACTCAAAAAACAGTTCAATGAGGAGTGTGCATACTGGACACAGGTTCTACAGAGAGTTGTTACTGTTGTGAAGTTTTTGGCTGAACGGGGACTTGCTTTCAGGGGTGCCACAGGAGTAGTATATTACATGCGGCTTTGGGGGGCAGGGGGGTAGGGGGTGCGCGCGCAGCTTTTTCTAGCGTTCTGATTGGCCGAAAAAAAAAAAAAAAAAAAAAAAAGTTGAAATAAATGAAATCGATATATACCCCGGTTTGTTATCCCCCCTGAGCGGAAGGTAAGTATGTGAGAACCAGAGCTGTGACTGCACGGAGTGGTCTGTTACAGTGTGGTGAAGTTTTAAAATCCTGTATTCCTAAAAGGGAGTCTGGCGCGGGGGTTAGCATATAGCTACCACCCCAGTCTGTATTGACGTTTCGCCGTCTGAATGCGTGATGACGTCGTCAATGGGTCCGCAACGGTGTGACGCATTGGAGTTTATTTAGATCAGGTGTTAAAACGCAGGTGTTAGGCCAATGGTTAGGGTTAAAAAGTTATGGGGCCCCTGTTACTGTATGACGGTCATAGAGGAGGGGTATGTAGGGGCTATGTCTAGGCATGTCTGGTCACTTTTTTACCTACTGTTTTCAGCGAGCTAGCTAGCTTGTCAGTTCGGCTTGCCACCTTCGATCATCTCAAACAGCTCAACGTTGCATTTTTATTTTCAAAACCTTTGAGGAAAAAGCAAGAGGGAAAAACGTCCTACAGGCATGTCTACAAAAGGTGAGTAATTTAAAAAATATATATATATATTTATATATATGTTATGTTTAAGCCTATTCTAATATATTTCTTTCACATCATTCATGAATTAAAACGTTTTGTGGAATATATGTTTATCTAGCTAGTTTGCACCACTAGGGCCTTCCCCAAAGATCAGGAGCAAACCTGCTTGGGACGACGACGATGATTTTCAACAAGGTAAAATATATATATATATATATATATATATATATATATAGATAGATATAGATATTGACAAGACATTGTTGTATAATGTGATGTTATGTCAATGCTTGGTCTTTTATGTATTCCTTTTGTTCTGTTTGTATGTAGGGAGACCTGTATTACAGAATATAAGCCATCTCCTAAACAAATCCGGTGGCTTAATAAGAAAAAGAAATCGAGCTGAAAACCCCAAGAAAGCTGAAATTGGGTAATTATCTACAAAAAATGTTTATGTGCTTTTTATTATTTATTTTTATGCAGGGGTTTTAGCTAACTAATGTCTATATGTTATCTTTTTGTTTAGGTTGCCTTTACCTCTACAAAAGCGAAGGTGCGGTGAGCTGGTTTCAATAGACCCCAGCATTGAAATCCCAGGGCCCCAACAGACCTGTGAACCACAGCAGCTATTTGAGGACAGTAGCATACCCAAACCAAAGCGGCTTCACCGAATAAGGAAGACCCTTATCGTGGTGAGTTGAAAAAATAGCAATTAAACTGTGTATGTAATATTTAAAAGATGTTATTTTCTCACAAAGTGTGTGTGTGTGTGTGTGTGTGTGTGTGTGTGTGTGTGTCTCAGAAATCTCAGGCAAACCTCCCTCTTAAACCCTCATGTTCGACCGTTGCTGGTGATGAGGTAGCAACCGAGGACCTTAATTATGCTCTAGAGGTACCAAGCTTTGTGTCTATCTGCATATATTATACTAATGAGCTAAACATATCTATCTATATATTAAAACTGTTTCCCTTTATGCTTTCAGACACTGAATGCCGTTGCAGATTTGCAGAGAGTGCATCCAGTGGCAGAGGAGTCATTCACGCAATCACTGGCTGTGTTAGACTTCCCCGAGAGGGCCGGTGATGAGCAGCGACAAGGTGGGGGAGTTTTACAACGTAGTGGCGTGGCAGATTTCCAGGACACAGCTGTGTCAACGGGACCCCCAGTCATAATTGCCCCAATACAAGGCCAATTTCAAAGTGGAGCAGAAGAGGTGAGTACCTGATAGTGTGTTTTATGGGTCTGTAGCATTCTTCACAGTAACCCCCCATCAAATGTTTGAAGATGGGGTGTAGCCTTGCATTTATGATAGGATGTATGCAGGTGGCTCAAATGTTTGAAGGTGGGGGTGTAGCCCTGCATTTATGATAGACTGTATGCAGGGGGGCTCAAATGTTTGAAGGTGGGGGTGTAGCCTTGCATTTATGATAGTCTGTATGCAGGGGGCTCATATGTTTGAAGGTGGGGGTGTAGCCCTGCATTTATGATAGTCTGTATGCAGGGGTGGGCAAATGTTTGAAGGGGTGTGTGTGTGTGTGTGTGTGTGTGTGTGTGTGTGATTAGTTAACCAAATGTGTTTTATTATCCCGTAGGACACCCTTGAAGGGGAATGCAAAGAATCATCAGAGACAGACCTCACATTGATTTCACCTAATGAGGAACCCCACCAGTGTCGTGGGAATGAAGGTGATATAGAAGGTGACTGCATGTGTTTTCTTGCAGACACACCCATCAACCAGAGAACAGGAGTTTCCTATAATCACACAGTGTATGGAGCAGACAAGGGGTGCCCCAGGGCTCATGAATCAGCACATGTATCTGTAAATACAGACGACATTGATGAAGCATTTGAATGTGGACAAATATTGGATTGTTTTAGTGCTAGCAATAGTTTTGAAACATCTAACTCCATAAACCGACCTGACGAGATAACATTATTACAAGGGGAGGCACTCTACGAATTCTGTGCCGAAACTACACGTCGACACACTGCGTTAGATGTGCTACACGATCAAGTAGAATCCAAAGTTGATAATTTACAAAAAATAATCACTAGTCTGGTGAATACCGTAGGCGCCTTGCAGACCACTAATACAAAGTTGTGTGACCTAGTTACCACCTTTGGTGAGGCGTTAGCCAGTCACGGCAGAGACCTAGCGAGGACCGAGGCCCAGCATCTTCAGCGAGCAGTAGGCCTCAATACACTGCTGACACCCCTGATAGCCATATTTCAAAAGACAATAACAAAAATGAAGTAAAGCAGCAGTCATCAGAGTATGTAAGAATAAAATAAACGTTAATAACAAAAATGGAAACACCCGCCAAAAAACGTAAAAAATCAGATAAAATACATGTATACGACCGTAACGACAATGTAGATGTTTTGTGTGCAGATGACTATAGCAGGGCTGCGTGCAATCACGATGCATATATGCAGTTGTGTGAGAAACAGAGAAAAATATTCCAAGATGTACTGGACAACATATGTACGGCGGGTCCTAGTGGCACAATTCCCCAAGAAACAGCCAACGTTGTCACCATACAGCCATCAAATCATGCTCCAACATCAGTATATCCAGACAGGCCTGTGGAATGTACCGTGGTCACACAGCCAACAAAACCTAATTACACGAGGCAGCCATATTTTGCTAGTGCCCAATCGTCAAATTGTATACGGGCAGATGATTATATAGAACCCCAGCCGTCCACAAGTAGATACAGGGGCCCATCTATAAATCCTCCGGGGCCAAACCGTACAGATGATTATATAGATCCCCAACCATCCACAAGTACATACACGGGACCCCTTATAAATCCACCGGAACCAATACAGTGGGGGGGAGGGTCGGGTGTCTAGGGCGGCATCGGAAATATCGTCCAGAGAGATACCTGTTTTTAACGCAGCAGAATTTCGTCAAGCCATTGATTTTCGAAATATTGATTTGACGGATATTGGCAGTGTGCCAGCACGAGTGCATAGTACCCTAACAGGGTTAATTGAGAGAGCATTAGACACAGCGTCACAGGACAGTGTTTTAAGCGTCGAGCTAAGGGGGCCATCTGTGGCGGCCCCTATCCAGACAGTGTTGAACTCCAGCGATGGATATAATGTAGATGCATTTCTGGAGCAAATCTCACAAGCTATGCAGAGTAATGATACTTCTTTGTCCGAGGATTCATTAGAATTACTGGTAACAATAGCTCATAGTATGTCGGGAGGGGGTGGGGCACGGCTAAAGCTAGGAAGTGTATGCTACGATAAAATATTGTCCTCAAAGGGTAATGCATTATACAACCCCCTGAATACCAATGCCAATGACAACCTTTGCTTTGCTCTCTGTATGGCTCACTATGTAAATCCCCAGCTGGCTCAAAGTGAGAAGATAGACTACGCAAAACAACTGCACCAGGATCTAGGGCTTGAATATTCACATACGGTTTCGTTCGCAGATGTTGACAGATTTCAGAAACATTTGAACATAAAAATTGTAATATTTCATCACGGAGCCGGTCATAAAAAAACACAGATCTTCAAAACACACGACGAACGACATGTGAAGACAGCATGGCTGTATCTGCATAATGAACATTACTACCTCATCGAAAACAAAACTTCTTTTTTTGGGGCGGCCTATGTGTGTGATTGGTGTTACAGCGCGTACAACGCCCCGTTGGATCACAGGTGTAGTCTGCTTTGCAATGTGTGTCACACAGTATGCCGTCCTGGTCAGACTATTAAGTGCGCCACTTGTAAACGCATATGTAAATCGATGCACTGTTTTGAACAACATAAAAAGCTGGATGCGAAACATGGACTCATTCCATGCGACAGATGTAAATATTGTGAGGCATGTCATATGACATATAGGGTGGCTAAAAAGCCTCACGTATGTAAAGCTCCAAAATGCACACATTGTAGAGAGCCGAAAACCGACACAATGCATGAATGCTATATACAACCCCTAAAAAACACTAAACATACTGACAAATATATCTTTTACGATTTTGAGACTAGATACTACGGGGGTCGTCATGAGGCTAATTTCGTATGCAGTATGAATATGGAGGGCCAAAAATACTGCTTCGAAACAACAAAATGTGTGGAATTATTCGTCAATCATTACAGACAGCCAGCCTATAAAGGTTTTACCTTTATAGCACACAATGCATCAGGTTTTGACAGCTATCTTGTGCTCGAGTACATGGTGAATCAAAGCATATGTCCAACGCTTACCATGCGCGGTTCGAGAGTGATTATGATGTTTGATGCTACATGCAATCAACGGTGGATCGACTCATTCAGTTTTCTTCCGATGGCTCTAGCTAAAACACCCACTGCTATGGGCTTTTCAGATGTGCTCAAGGGCTATTTTCCCCATCGTTTCAATACACGGCAGAATGAACAATACGTCGGTCCATACCCACATCCGTCCCTCTATGGGTATGACGCCATGTCTGATGACGCTAAGAAGGCGTTCATGGAGTGGTACGCAACAGTTTCTGACACTACGTTTGACTTTCGCACGGAACTGATTCGCTATTGTGTTAATGATGTGGCTGTATTGCACAAAGCCTGCACCATATACAGAGATAGAGATATTCATACTGCATACGAAATTAGCCTCATGACGACCCCCGTAGTATCTAGTCTCAAAATCGTAAAAGATATATTTGTCAGTATGTTTAGTGTTTTTTAGGGGTTGTATATAGCATTCATGCATTGTGTCGGTTTTCGGCTCTCTACAATGTGTGCATTTTGGAGCTTTACATACGTGAGGCTTTTTAGCCACCCTATATGTCATATGACATGCCTCACAATATTTACATCTGTCGCATGGAATGAGTCCATGTTTCGCATCCAGCTTTTTATGTTGTTCAAAACAGTGCATCGATTTACATATGCGTTTACAAGTGGCGCACTTAATAGTCTGACCAGGACGGCATACTGTGTGACACACATTGCAAAGCAGACTACACCTGTGATCCAACGGGGCGTTGTACGCGCTGTAACACCAATCACACACATAGGCCGCCCCAAAAAAAGAAGTTTTGTTTTCGATGAGGTAGTAATGTTCATTATGCAGATACAGCCATGCTGTCTTCACATGTCGTTCGTCGTGTGTTTTGAAGATCTGTGTTTTTTTATGACCGGCTCCGTGATGAAATATTACAATTTTTATGTTCAAATGTTTCTGAAATCTGTCAACATCTGCGAACGAAACCGTATGTGAATATTCAAGCCCTAGATCCTGGTGCAGTTGTTTTGCGTAGTCTATCTTCTCACTTTGAGCCAGCTGGGGATTTACATAGTGAGCCATACAGAGAGCAAAGCAAAGGTTGTCATTGGCATTGGTATTCAGGGGGTTGTATAATGCATTACCCTTTGAGGACAATATTTTATCGTAGCATACACTTCCTAGCTTTAGCCGTGCCCCACCCCCTCCCGACATACTATGAGCTATTGTTACCAGTAATTCTAATGAATCCTCGGACAAAGAAGTATCATTACTCTGCATAGCTTGTGAGATTTGCTCCAGAAATGCATCTACATTATATCCATCGCTGGAGTTCAACACTGTCTGGATAGGGGCCGCCACAGATGGCCCCCTTAGCTCGACGCTTAAAACACTGTCCTGTGACGCTGTGTCTAATGCTCTCTCAATTAACCCTGTTAGGGTACTATGCACTCGTGCTGGCACACTGCCAATATCCGTCAAATCAATATTTCGAAAATCAATGGCTTGACGAAATTCTGCTGCGTTAAAAACAGGTATCTCTCTGGACGATATTTCCGATGCCGCCCTAGACACCCGACCCTCCCCCCCACTGTATTGGTTCCGGTGGATTTATAAGGGGTCCCGTGTATGTACTTGTGGATGGTTGGGGATCTATATAATCATCTGTACGGTTTGGCCCCGGAGGATTTATAGATGGGCCCCTGTATCTACTTGTGGACGGCTGGGGTTCTATATAATCATCTGCCCGTATACAATTTGACGATTGGGCACTAGCAAAATATGGCTGCCTCGTGTAATTAGGTTTTGTTGGCTGTGTGACCACGGTACATTCCACAGGCCTGTCTGGATATACTGATGTTGGAGCATGATTTGATGGCTGTATGGTGACAACGTTGGCTGTTTCTTGGGGAATTGTGCCACTAGGACCCGCCGTACATATGTTGTCCAGTACATCTTGGAATATTTTTCTCTGTTTCTCACACAACTGCATATATGCATCGTGATTGCACGCAGCCCTGCTATAGTCATCTGCACACAAAACATCTACATTGTCGTTACGGTCGTATACATGTATTTTATCTGATTTTTTACGTTTTTTGGCGGGTGTTTCCATTTTTGTTATTAACGTTTATTTTATTCTTACATACTCTGATGACTGCTGCTTTACTTCATTTTTGTTATTGTCTTTTGAAATATGGCTATCAGGGGTGTCAGCAGTGTATTGAGGCCTACTGCTCGCTGAAGATGCTGGGCCTCGGTCCTCGCTAGGTCTCTGCCGTGACTGGCTAACGCCTCACCAAAGGTGGTAACTAGGTCACACAACTTTGTATTAGTGGTCTGCAAGACGCCTATGGTATTCACCAGACTAGTGATTATTTTTTGTAAATTATCAACTTTGGATTCTACTTGATCGTGTAGCACATCTAACGCAGTGTGTCGACGTGTAGTTTCGTGTAGTAACCAAATATTACTTGTAACGCTCCTCCAGTGCAATAGTCTGCAAAATATTCGCTATGGGGGAACCTGTTCGGCTTGACAAAATTGCATGTTTTGAACAAATAAACTTACATTGATGGGAGATCCCCTTCTGAAGCTACTGCCAACAAGCCTAAAAGGCAAAATATCTTGGTGCATTTTTGATTTTAAAGATATATAAAGTAGATATTTTAGTCATGTTTAGTCATGTAAATGGGAATGTTCAACTAAAACAATTTTCCCTACCGGAGTGTAAGCTATAATACAGTTTTAATGTGATTTGTTGTGATAATGATGTACACATGCTTGAGCACAAAAAGTGTGTTTGAAATAGAGGCATGATTGGGACTATAGACTTCAAGTTCTATGTAATGTTCAGGACATGAATGACACACATTTTGCCACAATTTAAGGCTTATGATTTAAGGTTGTTAAAGCAAGGCTCCAACCTGTAACTTCATGCTGTTTTCACATAAAACAGAAAAATAATGACTTTTGTTGTATTGCGTATTTGCCTTAATTTAAATGTTCTAGTTTCGCACATTCAATGAATACAAAAAAGGTTTAGTCACTTTAACTTAAAATAGTAAGTGGAGTTCATGTGACAAGGCAATTGATATTACAAAAGATTGTAAGTGAAATCAACTCGGCATTCAGTGTTTTTTGGGGGGTTTTTAGATCATTTTCTTATTGGTTTTTATATTTTTACAACATACAGAACAAACAAATACAACTGAACAAGAACAAAAACCCTCTCCCACCCCCTACCCTCTGCAGTCTAGAGGAAAACAAAACAAACAAATAAACAGAAATCACACCTTGCCTAGTCACTCTCCTCTAATTCTTGTGACGCTGAGGTCATTAGGTCTGATACGTGCTGCTGCGCTTTTCCATAGGTCGATAGTCGATGATTTAGTTTTGTTATTCTTTGCTGTAGAGAGCTCAAGCATAACTATGTCTAGAAAATACGCCAACCACTGTTTTATACAAAGCGAGTGGGGGGGGAGCCAGCGTTGAGCTATCATTTTCTTGGTTGCGGTTGAGCCGGCTAGCCAAATTTTCTTCTGTCTCCCAAAGCAGGTGTAATTTAGAGCCAATGGCTGAACTTGGGTCTGTGAGCTAACCAATCAGCTATCAACTAGGCTACGTTAGATCGCTAGATTTATGTCTCCTCACGTCCCTTTTGGCGCTTGCATCAGAACGGAGGTAGGAAGCTGCCGTTATTCACTCAGGAAGAGAAAAAGAACGACATTTAGTGAATTAAATAAATTCTAAATACTAAATACTATCTAATACTGGCTATGCCTTGTTGTAAATAGAGCGAAAGAGAGCTGTGCCTGAATCCACTGTCGTCACGGAGTTAAAGGTCGTGAATTCCGTTAAAATGGTGAGTCATTCCTTAGCACTAGGCCTTGAGTTCGCTAGCATCCATGCTAATCGGTGCTAATAGCGCAAAGCTAACTGGTTAGCTAAGGTGCTGTATTCATATACTAATAGGGTAATTCATATGCACAAAAGGCTAGCAGAGTACTGTATATTGCCTGTGAAAAGGCTAATCATCATCATCATCATCATAGTCTTTATTCGGGACACAAAAAAAACGGTCCATAGCACAATATAAAACATGATTCTATCTATTGGTTATGAAAAGTAATGTTGCTTTTCAACACTATGGCTAGCTGTGGGTATTTTGTTGAGTGAATATTAATAAAAATTGTGAGTTTAATTGTTTAACTGGAGTTTATGGTAATTTAAAGAGGCTCATTTTTTTGTGGATTCTTTCTACTGTTACCTTTGCAGGGAGGGATAAATAAGCATGCATGTCTTAATGCCTCTAAATTACAACACTGTAACTTAAGTTATGGGAAAATAATACAATTTGAGAGATGTTTACATCCAATTTTATTTAGGATAGTGTTAATGTTACTAAAGATCCATAAAACTTGAATTAGAAATGTATTTTTTGTGTAAAGGTTGCCTATTAATATAAATGTACTTTTGATACCTGAAAGGGATTTATATACTTTTGATACCTAAGAGAAGAAATTTAAGAACGGTTGTACAACTGAATAGATTTAGATATTTCAATATGGGTTAACTGAAATATTACCTAATTTTATTTTCATTGTAGCCTAAGCAATTGATGTTATTACTGAATAGTAATTGAGAGAAATGATTTGACCTTATCTATAGGTCTTTTGGTGGAGATTTGAGAAACGCTACGCAGTGGGTTATTGGATCACATCGACTCCTCAGATCTCAGAGACTTCCAGGGTTTAGAGATTCCCATTTCAGTTGGCTGGGTGGCGAGCTACAGGATCGAGACTCTGAACTTAGACGGATTGCCCTGGATTCCTTCTTCATGGTGGCAGGACAAACCAAACTCATATGGGCCCCAATGTTGAACATCTCTTAAGTCTTGTCATCAAAGAACAATTGAGCTCATAGAACTGAAAAGGGTTTCTTTTATGTGCACACTTTATTATTTTAGTTGTTATTTTTCATACCTGTGTTTTATCTGTATATGTGTATGCCATGTTTCTGTGTATATTAATACACTTCTCAAACTTTATCATGGTTTCCTAGTCTCTTTATTGACGTTCAATTCGTTCAATTTGTCTATAAATCAATAGTCTAGTTTTCTTCTGGTTCTGGTCCAAATTCACACTGAAATCAACTACATAACATTACTATGAGCAATTTCATAAATGTACATTCTTACTACATCGTAATAAGGGCTGCAAATACTTTTTTTACTTGTGTCTCTTTTGTATCTGCTAGCCTTTGCAACTCATTGATACATGCTTTGTAAAGCATAGCAAGTCCTCACTTTAGATGGGCTCACGCCATGCAGTCAACTAATCAGTAGTAACTCATGAATTGACGTGTTGGTAAGTGCTTCTTAAAGATGCATTAACACACTAACTATCCGTAGGCATATTTCTGAAGGCATGTCCAAATAGAACAATACATGTGTGTGTCCAGGTTCTGTTAGCCTTTGCAACTCATTTATAAATGCTTTGTAAAGCATAGCAAGTCCTCACTTTAGATGGGCTCACACAATATACTTAACTAACCAGCAGTAACTCCTGAATTAGTCATGGATTACATTATTGGTAAGTATTTGTAACATATGTATTAACTCCCCAGCTATTAGTTTAGGCCTATTTCTAAATCATAAAATTTTATTTAAGGCATGAACAAATGTAGGTCTAGATAGTTTGTTAATCATTAACTTCCTAGTTTTAACCGACCTTATACATTCCTGAGTACCTAGTTAATAATGGTAAAATGACTTAATTTACAAATGGTTAATGCATAATTTATGAATTATTAAAAAATCAACTTATAAATGTTTTACATGGGCTTACTTACTATGGACAAACCATTTACTAACTGTTACAAATGCTTTACTGATTAGAATGAATGTAGGAACTATGCTTTACAAATGATAAACAAAGAAATTAATAATAGTTTGTAAATAGTTTATAAAGGGAAAATTATTTCATTTACAAATGGTTTTCGCAATACTTAAGTGTCAAACTTCTATTTATAAACATAATTTTTGAGAGCCTTATTTACTATGAACAAATAATTTATGAGTGTGTATACAAATGTTTTATTTATGAGAATTAACATAGGAGCAATGCTTTACAAATGATGAACAAAGCATTTAGTAATAGTTTGTAACTGGTTTATAATGGGAAAAATGATTGTTTCATTATCTATTAAGTATACATCATGTACTTACAAACGTATTTTTAGATAGGCTTATTTACTATGAACAAACTGCAAACAAATGCTTTATTGATGATGAATTATGTATGAACAATAAATTAATAATGATGAACAAACCATTAACTAATAGGTAACAAGTGCTTAATAAATCATGAATTGTGTGTAGTTATTATAAAGTGTTACCGATATTATTGATGTTGTTTTATTCCAGAACTCATGCACCTGTTCACACTCTCAGACCATGTGCAGGAAAGTTCCAGTTTGTTCAGGTTGACAGAACGTGCAATAGGGAGTGGGAATGACTTTAGAGACGTATCTCTTCTGAGCAGTCCAATATGTCCTATGGCATATGTTGAAGTGGATATACTGGTGATTTGGGTTCTTGGAACAATGGAAAAATGTTGTCCCAAACTGTCTCCCAATTAATTGCGTTCCCCTCAGGTCTCAGTTCTCTCTCTCATTTCCTTGCTATTGGGAGTTCTCCTATGGATACTTGCATCAGTTTAACATAGATCTTGGTTACTAATCCTCTCGCCGGAAAATAAACAAACCATTTAATGACTGGGTGCGCCTCAAGACTTAAGATACAAGAAGAAGGATGTCCTGGGTAGAGCTGAAGATCTCGGGTCTCGTCGGGTTCGGTCTTAATTTCTGTCATTTTACACGGGCTCGGGCCTGGCTCGGGCTTGCGCCCTGGGTTGCGTGGTAAAGCGGTCAGTTGAAGCGTTTCGATTAGCGCAAAAATGGATGCTGAGGAAGTGCACTGTAAGAAAAGTCCGTAAATATATGGCACAATGTACCGTGTTAATGTGCAGGAATTTTCCGTAATCATTTTTTACAGGAGTTTTAACCGTATTTTTAAAGAATGCATTGCATTGTGGGAGCATGAAGCGCCGTTACGCGCTAACGTCTGAATGAAGAAGCGGTCATCAATGGACGTTTACCTTTCAAGTTTCATCTTCAGAGTTGGGGAAACCTTTATTGCATTTCTGTGGTACAAATTATATTTTCTTTAACTAAAATAATGTAGTATATATATATAGTTCTGTATAGTTTTAATTAGAAAGAGTTGTCCAGTCTGTGTTAACCTGTCTTTAACGTTACCGTCAGGGTTCAAAATTAGCGCCGTTTACCAGCCAAATGCTGGTGAAAAATGCAAGTGACTGGTAGATTTGCTTCACTCACCAGCCAAAAAACCTGATGGTAATCTATTGAGGCTCGTAATATTTGAACGTTCACTGGCCATTTGGCTGGTGGACGAAAAAGTTAATTTTGAAGCCTGGTTACCGTTAACATTACCGGATAAGCACAATGCGTCATTAGTAGCTAACCAGCTAGCTAACACCAGTTAGCGAGACAACGGGCTGGAGTTACCATAGCCCCAGCCTCAGTCGATCCACCTATTCGGTCATGATACACAAACGAATTTAGCCATTAGCCGTCTGTTTTGGCTAGTTGGGCCGGCTAACGCCAATTAACGAGTGCCGTCATGTTGGCTTGTAATGTCTATGAATTTAAATGCGTCTCATTGACAGAATACCTGAAGCACTGCAGATCACACAGACATCTTAATAATGTACTTTTATCATGTGGCCATAAAGATTGTGGAAGAAGGTTTTCCTCATTCAACTGCCTTGCTGTTCACATGTCACGAACACACCCAGACACAGGGATCAGACAAACTTGGAACCGGAGTGTGTCTGTGCAGTTGAAGTGTTTGTTCAATTTTTGCAGCAGAGAATATGCAGATGTTAAACGGCTTGTGTCTCACTTGAGTGACCACATACAAGAGGGTCTGACTGTAACTTGTCCCTTTGATGGATGTTCTAAGACATTTAATGTAAGTACATCCTTTTCATCTCATCTGTCCAGATATCACAGAGGGTGGAGTGTCACCCAGATAGCACCTGTTCATCTGTGTGAAGCTGCAGAACAGTATTTTCCAGGTGAGAGGGCACATGTTGCAGAGAATGAAGGAATTGATGTGAGTAATGCAGACCAAAGTAATGATGTTGATGTAGACCAAAGTAAGGCTGCTGAGAGTGATAAAGTGCAAGATGCCTACACAGAAAATCTAGCTCTGTTTTACTTGGGTTTGCAGGCAAGTCCCAGCCTCCACAACAGCGATAGCAAATGAGATGAAAACTCTTCAGGATATTCAACAGGAGTATACAATGGATGTGCTAGCTCAAGAACTTGAACAGTATGGTGTTCCAACAGAAACATTAACATGTCTGGGGAAGAGTGTATATGAGCGCAGCCCTATGCACGAGGCCTTACGTGCAAGTGGTCCTTTAACTACACACCATCGAAGGCTGCAGTATTACAAGACGCACTTTAACTATGTTCAGCCTGTTGAAGTCACACTTGGCTACAATGATAGAGGGCAGAGGAGATACTATCATTACATTCCATTACTAGATAACCTCAGAGCAATGCTGAAAAAGGGAAGTGAAACTCAGCAGAGTTTTAACCCTATTCATGTTGAAGATAGTACACTTCGTGATTTCACTGATGGGCATGCCATTAGATCTAATGTGATGTTTGCCACAGACCCAGATTCTTTAAAGGTGATGCTTTTTCAAGACGCTTTCGAGGTGGCTAATCCTCTTGGATCTGCCAAGCAAAAGCACAAAGTTTTAGCTGTGTACTTCACTCTTGGAAATTTCTATCCTCACATCAGATCAACTGTTGATCAAATCCAGTTGGTACTGCTCTGTACATAGAAAGACTGTAAATATTTTGGAGTGGATGAAGTTTTCGGTGAGCTTGTGTCAGACTTGTGTGAGCTGGAGGAAAAGGGCATATCTTTTGAGGATAAGATATACAGAGGTACTGTTGCATGCATAATGGGAGATAATCTGGGCTCCCACATGATTGGTGGGTTTACAGAAAATTTCAGTTTTGCTCAGTATTTCTGTAGATACTGTCTAGTCACAAAATATGTGTTTCTGTCTAACCCTCTCACAGTTTTCACTCATAGAGATCCTGCTGATTATAATGAGTCTGTGCAGTTTTTGGAGAGTCACCCTGAAGTGACCATGCATCAGGGCATTAAAGGCAACAGTGTTTTCAACAAACTCTCAAATTTCCACGTGTGTCAACCTGGGCTGCCGCCCTGTTTAGCACATGACTTGTTCGAGGGTGTTGTGGATTATGACCTGGCAATGTGTTTGCAGTGCTTAATTAAAGAAGAGAAGTGGTTCAGTTACGAGTCACTAAATGACAGACTCAAATTATTTCCAGGTGAAAGCAGCAACAAGTCAAATGCTATTCCAAACAAAGGAAAAAGGCTTGGAGGCCATGCAGCCCAAAACAGGTGGCTATTGCGGTTCCTGCCTATTGTGGTACATGACAGAATTGAAGATGGTGACAATGCTGTCTGGCAGCTGGTACTTCTTCTGAGGGAGTTAGTCGAATTTGTCTGTGCACCTAGCCTCTCAGAGTCTCAGATTGCTTACATGAAGGTACTGACTGAAGACTATGTGGAAATGAGGCAAGAGTTATTCCCGCATTCAAATCTGAGACCAAAACACCACTGTCTTCTTCACTATGCAGACTTGAGTCTACAGTTTGGTCCACTCATACATACTTGGACCATGCGCTTTGAAAGTAAGCATAGTTATTTCAAAAGATGCATCAGGTCAAGTCAAAACTTCAGAAATGTCACTAAGTCACTCGCTGATAGACATCAGCTGTTTCAGGCTTATCAGGGCAGTTTTTTCAGCCCCCAGGTTCAGGTGTCAGACTCCACTAGCTTTTATCCAGAGCTCTATGATGGTGGCATAAGAGCAGCAGTTGCAGACTTTGGACTTAACTCATCTAACTCAGTTGTTACAGATAAAGTGCAAGTTAAAGGCACTTCATATGCAAATGGTATGCTTGTCGTACAGAGATATACCAAAAGACAACTACAGTTGGGGGAAATAGCAAGCATTGTTATCAAAAGTGAAACAACTGTCCTGCTTTTGCTGCGGGGGAAAACTGCCAGCTGGGTACCTGAGCTTGGCGTCTATGAAATTGACAAAAATAGTTCCAATAAGCTTTTTTGTGAAAGTCTTGACAAGCTTAATGACTATGCTCCACTTTCTTTTTACCACAGAGGTGCAAGGTTACTCATCCCACTCAAGCATATGCCACTATGGAGCTTGTGAAAGAATTAGTTCAGAAAGCTATGCCATCGCTCAGTAATCATGTAATGGACTCACTCATGGCAAGACTGGAAGAGATTGGAGTAAACAATGTAGATGACCTTAACTTTGTCAAGACTGAGGATGTCAATGGAATTCTGCCACCCATTCAGCAGAGAAGACTAATTCAAGCTTTCAGTGCAGGTAAGTTTTTACATTTATAAACCAAATCTTTCTGCACTGTACCATCTGTATGTCCTATAATCCACAGGTTACCATTGTTACAGACTTGGACTTTTTGTCCAAAAGCATCACAAGTGTATGTCAAATTTGGATCACAGTGTTCTGCTGCCCTGTTAAAAAAATGAAAACTTGAATTCAAAAAATCAAAAAAAGCATCATGAGTATGGTGCTACATTTTATTCATAAGTGGAGCGAGCGTAGAACAGTTACCGCGAGCAGAAAACCATCACAGCTAGGGCGGATTTATATGAATACTGATGTTCAAAAATAAAGACTGCTCTGATAAAGAAAAATTCCTTTGGGTGTGAGATATACTGAGTTTCCACTGGTGGGATTAGCAGAATTGAAGAGATTAAAGGTAATCTATAAATGACCATTTTAGAAAGGAATGAAAGACGGAAGGAAGGATAGAAGGAGGGAAGGAAGGATAAAAGAAAGGAATGAAGGATAGAAGGAAGGAAAGACAGACAGAAAGAAGGAAGGAAGGAAGTAATACAAATTCAGAAGATGATTAGGATTGATTTATATTTTAAATGAAAGTAAATATTGTTTCTAGAGCAGCAACAGTAATGTTCACAATAGCATATTCACTATTAACACTCGGTTATATCTCACTGGAAACAAATGTAAAATGACAATAAATGAATAATACATTTATGACATCAAACTATTGGCAAGTTTAGAAAGCATTGACACGAATCTTGAAAATTGACAAATTCTAAACCTAGCTGATTTTTAAGATAAACAGTTTGACTACATTTAGACAAGTTTTGTTTCAGCTTGTTCATAACATTTTATTAACTAAACCAGTGCAATGTGGTTTTTTAAAACATACCGCCGGTGACATGCATTTATTCATACCATACCTGGATTGTTATAGCTTAAATCTTGTATATAAATGTAACATTGGTCATTTCATTAATTTTTGGTGATGTATGTTATCCATAGAGTCACAAGCTGTACTTGGCTCTGCTTCGACATCTCTGCAACACAATGTCCATCTGCCCCAAACTCCACCTCCGACACCTGGTCCCATGGAGGATTCTCCATCCCGGGAGACATATGATGTACCATGGCACAAAATGCCCCCAAACCTCATGCTTGCCTTAAGTGAAAAGAAGAGACCAAAGCCTAAAGAGAGAAGAGAGCTGGTTCGTATAGTCATTGACGATGTACTCAGTAAAGAGCGTGGCAGGCCTGGAAGAGCAAAGCTGCGGGAGATTGCCAAGAAGATTGTAGAACAATATCCCTGCTCTTTTCAAGACAGAGAGCTCAATGGAACTAAAGTCATTGGAACAGGATATGATGCTCTCTTCATACAGCTAGAAAACCGACTTGAAAATATTAGAAGGCCATTTACCTTCAGCTCAACAAAGAGGCCAGCAGAGGCTGAAGACGCAGTGAGGAAAAAGTCTACACTCTCAGATCGTTATGGGTGTGTGGAGTGGCAGCCTGCTATTGAGGACATAGCAGAACTAGAGTCTAAACAAGATGACTTGAAAAGTGCCTTCAAAACCCGTCATCTTCAGGAGTTGTGTGTTCGCAAATTGATGACTGAAACATATTCCATCCAGCGTGCAACTATCAACAAAGGAAGCACTGTAAAACAGTACTGGAAGAGTGGCCCTTCCTTTTTGAAGCTGTTCACCTGTTTGACCACACATGTACCCTCCTTGGCTTACCAGTGCAAACAAAGCTGGCAGAGGAAATGTCCAGAAAGGGAAAGAGCATCAAAGACTTCCTTGACTCAAATGGGATGAAGATGCCACCAGGTGAAGATCCAGTACAGCTGATCTCAGGCATTGCAAAATTCTTCAAGGAAAAGCCTGATCTCCTTTTCTACCAAAGTGAGGTAGGTTTATACTTTTTATTATGTTGTTTTTGTTTTGCAGATATTCATTACACATATTGTTTGTAATGGCTTGTATGGATTTAAACCCCAGAAAATTAACACAAGATGCATCAGTATTTTCACAGACTTTGGACACACCCACAAAAAAAGGAAAATGTGATTTTAATTTAATTATGTATGGGCTATGGTTCTCTCACCTATCTCTCTCAACTCTTAGCTAAATATAGAAAGTAAACAATAAACAGTAAACAAACTCTTAGCTAATTATAGAAAGTAGAGATACGAATAACATAAAATAAAAATAAAATAAAATTCACGGAGGATTTTGTATAAGAGCTAAAAATTAGTTTTAGATGTACTTTAAAGCTCTTAACAAAACCTAGGCAACAATTGAGCTTTCGAGGTTTAGGCTTATTGTAGTTAACTACCTAGTAATTTATGATGTAAGTATTACTGTACTGTATACAGTAAATGTATACAGTAAATACTGTATACATTGGAAATGTAGTTCATGACATTTGTGTTTCTTTGATATTTTATTTTCAAACAACAGGAGTCAACTGCTGCTGGACTGAGCATCCCAAGCACCCCTTGCATCCTTATCATGGGTATGTAGTCTGTATAATATTTAGGCATGCATGTTATGGATTTCATTTACTCTTATTCCTACTCTTTACTGTTAACTCTTACTCTTTACTCTTACTTTTTACTCTTTACTCTCTGTGCAAAGCGCCAGTCAATTTAAGCTGCATGCTTAAAAATACTTATACTTCATCCAGTGTAGATGTAGTGGAGTAAAAGTCCTGATAAATACTGTAGGATGAAGAGGGTTTATTAGTTACTGTAGGATGAGGAGGGTTTAATAGTTACTGTAGGATGAGGAGGGTTGTTACTGTAGGATGAGGAGGGTTTAATAGTTACTGTAGGATGAGGAGGTTTTATTAGTTACTGTAGGATGACGAGGGTTCATTAGTTACTGTAGGATGACGAGGGTTCATTAGTTACTGTAGGATGACGAGGGTTCATTAGTTACTGTAGGATGAGGAGGGTTTAATAGTTACTGTAGGATGAGGAGGGTTTAATAGTTACTGTAGGATGAGGAGGGTTTAATAGTTACTGTAGGATGACGAGGGTTTAATAGTTACTGTAGGATGAGGAGGGTTTGTTGAACAAAGGCCACACCACTCGTAAAAAGAATAATATAAGGTAGCCAGATTTAAATAATTATGTTTGCGTTGTTTTTCTGAAGTGGATGTGCATTGTTATTCTTTTTTTATATATATATATTTTCTATCTTCTAATATCTAAGTTAATCTATGTTTAAGGTGATCGACGATTCAAGATCGCTGTCGATCAGGAAGTGGTCAATGACCATATCAACTCCCTCATTGTGGCCCTGAGCTACGCTTTCTCTTTGTTTTATGTATTAAACATAAAATACCCAAAGAAGATGTCAATCACCCTGGAATTCATACAAAGGTAAGCAAGTCTTTGTTTATGTTTTGAAATGTTATGTATAGAGCATATTGTGTTGCTGTTTATTAAGTTGGACATTGTAAATACTAGTGGTGTCAACAATAATCGATTCGGCAATGCATCGCAATGCGGGGCATGCACAATTCAGCATCGATGCGGCAAAGTGCCATAATCGATTATGTCACTGTTTATTTTCTGGCCTTGAGTGGACAATAAAGTTGTGAAGTTTCATTATACTTCCAGGGGCATAACAACAACAATCAAGATGGCTGAGGCGGAGGGAGATGACCGCGATAGATGGGTAATTAAAAACACACCCAAAGCTTGGAAAGCGGACATCTGGGCACATTTCGGATTCTACGAAGTTAATGGGAAACTAGACAAGACTTACGCGGTGTGTAAAACCTGCCACACTAAAATCAAGCACGTTGGCAATACAACTAACTTCACGAACCATGTTGATTGTTGGCATCCTGAGTTGGCTTCAACAACAACAACAAATCATCATTCAAAGCACTGAAAGCAGTGATTTGTGTTTTCTTTTTCAGGTTTGAAAATGCCATATCCAATACCTTGTAGAGCTTAGATCGGCCCAAAAAATCAAGCCCGAACCTGCCTGAGCCCGAGCACGTTGCGTCCGAGACCGGCCCGGCCCGACACATTAACTGTAATTATGAGCCCAAGCCCGATTTAAACCCGACATTTTTTTAATACGTGGGCCGTTATAACTGACGTTCTCAACTACAATTCCGAGTTGTTTGAACTGCAGAAATCTGTTTAGAATAATACAACAAGGACGAAGCCTGTAAACTGCTGTTTGTTTATTCAGAATGGAACGGATCGCAAATGGATCTGAATGAAGAAACGTAAAAAAAAGAAACAATGATTAACATATTGTTGTCACTGCCCACGACTTGTTTAAACTGCTTCCATACCTCCGACTTTCCTCCACACTTGCTCAAAGGTAATTCTCCTGTTTTTCAGTTTTTCTTTACATCTTCAAGCTCCATGTAGCACTTAAGATACACAATACAGGCCCGGTGTGATGCGTGTGAGAGGAGGAGACTCCGTGCATGAAGTGCTGCATTTTGTAACTGCAGCCTAAATTTTGTACACATTTGTTACTTTTATATAGCTTATATATACATATTTATAATATTTCTGATTATGGTATAGCTTTCTCCCCACCCAATTAGGCTAAATAGGTAATGGATAAAAACAAAAAAAAAATGCTTGATCAAGGCTCCGGCCCGGGCCGGCCCGGTCCGAGGATAGTGGCAGAAATAACGGAAAAAACGGGCTTGGGCCGAGAATCTAAACTCTAATACAAGTACCATTCAATTTTATTTGATTTAATGACATTTATGTCAAAGATACAGGAGAGTGAAAATACACACATAGCAGCCAATAAAATATGTTGTTCAATATCTGACTGCTTGTATTGCCTCATGACTGATGAAAAATTTGCCTTGTTGTGTGCAGTAGAATATTGATGCATCGCAATGCATCGTAGAATCAAATTGAATCGAATCGTTACCTGGTGAATCGTAATCGAATCGAATTGTGAGGGCAGTGCCAATGCACACCCCTAGTAAATACACGTTCTTCTTTTACAGTTTCAGTTTTTGTAGACATTGTCAGAAAGGTGATGATTATACTTTGTTTATTATTGAGGTCATAGTGAATGTTGGTGGTGTACTTGAGTGCATTATATTGAGTGTTGTCCTTATACTTTATACATTTTTAATGGTCGATCAAACATGTATGCTAAAAAATAGCTGTATTAAAAATGGAACTGTGACATCCATCAACCTTTGGAGTGGACATTCCTTTTGTCTGATCAGTGTGCAAGCTTTTCCTGCTTTCTTCTGGACCCTGGAGTTTAACCATACATTGAGGAGGACAAAATATTAGGAACACTTTTCTTGCACTCCAGTACACCAGCACCACCCACTACAACCTCAATAATAAACATAAAGTATAATTATCACCTTCACCTCTGACAGAGCTGTTGTGTTGGATTGCATTAGATTGCACAGGTGTACCTAATGAAGTGGCTGGTGAGTGTATAGTGTAAGGCCGATTACACACTGCCTGCGTGGCGTGAGCGTGGTGCGAGCGTGTCAGTCACGTGGCGTATCCGTTTATATTTCAGCTCCTGTGTTAACAGGTTAGAGCTTATGCACTGCCTGCATGACGCGCGTCTCAGGAGCAGCTCGAGCTGCGCCGAAAACGCGTGCCTGCTACAAAAAGAACCAACGGCTATTTTTCACGGGACAAGCAAGCGTGTTGGAAGCGTTTCCAGGCAAAATAGAATAGGAAAAGACGTTTATGTCGTTTAGACACTAATATATATTAATAAATGACATGTTGATGCTTGAAAGTCTCGAGGTTTTGACATAAATGCAGATATAAATGTAATTTAAAAAAAAGAATCGATTTTCTAATATTGCACCTGTCAATACAGAAGGAAATATTCTGTAGCCTATTTTGCCGTCAATACTGCCGACGTTGTCTTTGCTGTAATCAGAGCAGTATATATTTATGTTTAACATGGTATTTCATTTTATCAATGGGAAACATCCATGTGTCCAGACGATGAGATGCAAATAGCAACCATTTGAAACATTAAGTCGTAGCATTATTAATGCAATAGTTGAATTGGAAAGTATTAAGTATGGCAATTTGATCATTTCATGGTCGATTTATTTGTCCCCAATTAAGACCAGCCGATTTTCAGCTGATCAGTCATGACCGGTGACTGGCTGATCAGTCTCTTATATCAGATTTTTAACCAGATTATTAATGGATAAAATTATTTACAAATGTTAATTTGTTCTAGTAGTTGTCCTGTAATGGAACAATACTTAAATTGGATTTACGAGGATTTTTCCATCTCAACTTGGTCTGCATGTTACTCTCACTCTCAGTTTCATTCATTTCATTACTTGTGTAGCTAAAAAAAAAATCCATTTCTTTAAGAGTTTTCCTGGGAATAAATCCTGAGCGAGGGTCAAAGGCCGAGAAGAAGGGAACCAAACACCAGCACATTCCTCCAAGACTGCTGAAGTTCCTGTTTGAACTAAACAACTTTGAGAATCCATGGATGGTAATTTGAGCTGTTTTACTGTTGTATTGGACTGTATTAGAATGTATGAACCCTGAGTTGAGAGAGAGTTAGACTGGGAAACAATCTAGACAGTAAGACTATATTGTATTTAACTTGTATTGTATTATAATGTAGCCATTGAATGCACTTTTATACATATCTTTCATGGCATAAAAAATAAACATGTTCAATTTATATATGTTGTGGTGATTGTATTTGATCATGTTGCTGTATTAGATGTTTATTTTAACTCATTACATTACATTGTTCTGGTGATGGATACCATTTGTCATTGTATTTTATCATTAGAGTGGAAGAACATGTTTATTTACCAGAAAATATATATTATGCTACTGACTATTCAGAATTTTATGTTTCAGATTTAAAGAAACTGTCCATAGAAATGGTACAGATTTTTCCGTGGTAAAGACATTACTTGGTAGCAAATACTGAGGATATACTGTAAATCTACGGAATTGTCCGTTTTAGGATTAACAGAAGTGTCTGTGAATAAAAAGAATATACTGTAAATCTACGGAATTATCCGTTTTAGGATTAACAGAAGTGTCCGTGACATTAACGGATAAATTCCTGGTAATTTTCTGCCAGGACTTTATCCGTTTTTTTTACGGATTTTTTTTTTACAGTGTGAAACGGAGGCTGGCCTCTGGAGGACTTATTTTTAGGGCTGTCAATCGATTAAAAAATGTAATCTAATTAATTACATACTCTTAATTAATCGAAATTAATCGCATACATAATTAACGGTGCTTGAACCGATACTTTTAAGAAAGTAAAAAAAGAAAAGAAAAAAAAGGGTACTAAACAACAGTTGGTGACATTAAAGAAGGCTTGTTTATTGCTAAGACCATATGGTCAAAATTAAATGATTTAATAATAATGTTTAACAATAACATTAACTTATTTCACTAGTAAATTGCTGTTGAACGACAAAAACAACAACCAGATAGGAAAAGGACGTTTACAACAACTTCAAATGCACCACGAAGCTGTAGTTTACCAGTTTCATTGAACGCACCGTCTGTGTTGTTTTTCCGACGGTAGCTGCAGATTGTTACATACCGATGTTGAGTACACAGTAAAACACAGTCAAACTTTACACCGTTTAGCGTTAGCTGTCAGCATTGTAACCGTGTTTAATCCAGCTACTAGCTAGCGGTAGGCTAACGTTAGCTGCTGTCGAGTGTAGTGTTAACTAGCTAGCGGTAGGCTAACGTTAGCTGCTGTTGAGTATAGTGCTAACTAGCGTCACATGCAGCGGTGTTTGTGTTGCCTGTAACGTCTGTTTCAGAGCATCAGAGAGAAGCGCAGACATATCAGTGGCACCAGATTTTCGTCTGTATGCAAACGTCAATATAGAATGGATTAATCTGCGTTAATCTTTTTAACGCGTTATTTTTTCTCAGATTAATTAATCGAAATTAACGCGTTATTTTGACAGCCCTACTTATTTTATTTATTTGTTCCTACTTCCAAGTGGCCTATAGCCTACGTTAGTCATGAATAAATGATGTTAAAAAATTTAGAAATGACTCATTCTTGACGAAAGACAAAAGAGCTGTGTGCGTGCGGTGCAGTCTCTTTTTTCTTTCTCTCCCTTTTTTCGGTCGAGTTTCCGTTTCTCGCGGTGTGAAGCGCGTGTCCGCGCTATTCTCCGACATGCACTCTAATCACTGCTGATAGACGGCCTTTTGTACAGTCGGGCTGTAAACGGGTTTTGGCTTTTAAAAAGCTGTCAATCAAAATGTACTTGTTGGGCTCGGGCCGAATTCTGTCGGGCTCTGTCCTTTTCGGGCCTAACTTTTAAGGCCTGATTACAGCTCTAGTCCCGGGGACCTCAAAACTAGCTCTCAGGTCTTCAAAACGCAACACACCTTTCTCATTGAATAGCTGGTCTAAAGTATAAATGCCTCTGTCACTCCACTGCTTGCAAGCAAAGGGTTTATTACCAGACATTAAGTGTGTATTGTGCCAAATTGGGGTGTTCAAAAGCCACTTATTGGTTTATCATGTTCTTCCAGTCTAATTAACTGTCTTTAAAGCTTGGTTGCAAAACTTACATACTATATTTCAACCAGTCAGGCTATGCGAAAAACACACCAGCCTAGTAAGAGTAATAGACATAGATTATAAACTGAATAGTCCGCATTCATCATGTTTTCCAGCCTAATTAAATGTCCCTTTAAAACTTGGTCCCAAAACTTACATACAGTGCTCTCAAGTCAAACTTGTACAGTACTCCAGGTAGCGTTAGTCCGTAGCCGCTGAGTGCGCCGGCCCCGGTCCCTCCGCCGGCTCCAGCATCAGACGGGGGTCCCCCATCGTCCTCCGGCCCCGACAACGGCACCTGGTCCAGCAGAAAATGTCCACATGCTTAGCTGTAGTGAAGGTGAGCACTCTCCCTCTGTGAGTTACTCTCAGTGTGGCCGGATAAATAAGAAAGTTTGGGATGCCTTTAGCATGTAGTTTACGCTGTGCTCCTATAAATTCTTGGCGCCATTGGACAGTGAATGCACTGTAGTCAGGCTTAAAGCGTAGTGTTGCTTCGGAATCACAAATCAGACCTCTCTGGTGTACTTGTCTCGCCCCCTGAAGCATTGCTTGTCGGTCCTGATATCTCAAACACCTGAAAATCAGAGTATGTGTCGTTGTACCCTTGCCGTAGATTCTGCATGCTCTGTCAATCTCGATGGTACCCATAGGAAAAATGTGTTGCTCATCTGTTGTTCAATCTCATCTCTTGAGATCAATTTTGAGTTACTTCTCCTAAGGGTCCCTTAGGAGCAAGACATAAGCTAAAAAGAGACAAGACACCAGTAAGACAAAGGAGGTTGAATTGAGAAAATCATTTGAGCAATACTTGAGAAGTGGGATAAACAGAGATCTCATAATTGTATACCCCTGATCTCAATTATGTCGTTATTTGAAGGAGAATTAAAGAGAATAACATGAGATGAATCTGAGACTTTTATGAGACAAATCTGAGAAGTATGAGTCTTAAAAGAGATCTTATTATTGTGTCCAATGTCTCTTCCATCTCTTGATTATTTCTCTTCAATGTCTTACTGAAGCTATATATGAGAATGATATCTGAGGTATATTTGAGAAATACGAGGACAAATTGAGAATGCAATTTAAAGATTAATTATCTTTAGTAATTAGAAATAACTGTAAAAACAATACTCAATATTGAAAAGTTGAAAACTTTATTTGTGTTAACACCATTTATTTGTGTAACACCAGTACAACACTTCCAGACAAAAAACACTGACCAGCAAGTGGAACGTGGGGTACGTGGAACAACAATGTTAGGCTCACACATGAAAAGTACGTTGGCCAGGAGGTGCAAACCAACATGAATAGATAACAGGGTTTGGTTAGCATGCCAACTATAGTAAGGCACACTTGTACCAACTCAGCTCACTCCTCAGATGTAGGTGCTAGAGTTTGGGGACATCACTAGTACAATACAACACTTCCAGATTGTAAAAATAAAACACTGACCAGCACGTGGAACGCGGGGCACGTGGAACAACGTTTGGCTCACACACATGAAAAGTACGGTGGCCTGGAGGTGCAAACCAACATTACAAAATCTGAAACACTTTTACAAAGCTTGAGACAAATTTACATTTTAGAAAACATTTTTACATATCATAAAACAAAATTACATTACCATAACACATTTACAAGTCCCAAAACAAATTTAAATTTCAGAAAACAAATTACCAAGAAACACACACTTTTACAAACACCAAGACAAATTTACAAATAACATCAACCGGAAAGGGAATGTACCAACTCCGAGGTTGAACCGGAGGTGATAATGGGAGCAGCCAATAGGAGTTGTTGTTGTCGTTGATGGTGTTCATTCTGACCCGATCGGTGCCGTTGCCGGCAGTAGACTACCGTATGTGAATTTTCCATGGTCATTACCGGTCTGGCGGTCCCGTTGCCTACTACTACTAACTATATTAACATATTACCATGAAAATGAATAAGAAAAATAAAAAAAGGGGTGAGAGAGAGAGATAGCGGTCCACATAGGACAGGCTATATCAGTGGCCTACTCCTTGGAGCCTGCCCTGGCCCTACATTTGTTCACAAAGGCTTTCTTGAGCTTGGCCTCCTCTTGGTTCCCAGTCCAGTAGAGTTGCACATCTCAGGACATAAGCTGTAAGACAAGAGCATTAAAATCTGTCATGAGTAATTTGACAAAAAGACTTACCACATAGACCATATACAACTGCACTTCAGGTTAAAAGGAAATAACACCGTGAGACGTCCATTTCAGTTCAGAGAATTGCAAATCAGCAAGTAAGATTTTTGGGCCAATCATGAATATAAATAAAACAACAGTCTGTTATCCTTAAAGGTGCTATAAAGTGATACTGGATAAGACTTCATTTCTGGTATTAAACTTCTGTTCTGATAGTTCAGTCAGACAACTCTGAAATTAGAACAAATAATTTATAAGCATTGCAAGCTGAAGCACAGCATCCTTGAGCATGGCTGCAGCAGGTTTGGCGTCAGGCTCTGACTCAGTAATTCGTTCCCTGAATGATCTGCTTTGCAAGACATTACAGGGAATGAAGCAGATCCCCTGCAGGGGATCATAAAGACAGAGCCCAAAGGTGGATGCTGGGGAGAAGGTGGGTTTGCAAAACCTAATGGGCGACAGCAGCAGCAGCAGCGAGATGTATGCAGAAGCAGCAGCAAGGCAGCAGAGCAGGAAATAGCAACGGCAGCAGAAGCATAGCCAGGGATGAGAAGGTAAACTGGGGTTTAAATAGCCCGCCCTATTTGGATGAGGAGGGCATGTGACTGATCAGCTGATCAGCATGGGCGCAGCTTGACTTGTCTGCCTGAACTAGTTTCGCAGACTTTGCATCAATCATTGCTACACTGTCATGATTGGATATAATCATTATTCCCACTATCCTGGCCTAAAAACACACAGAGCCTAATTTTGAAAAAACTTACTTAGGATTCCGTCAACTTTTTTACGGTCAAGGACCTGCTTTCCTTCCTTTCCTGAGGGGTTGTTGCCAGGGCGACCAAAGGGCACTGCATTTTGACACTCCTCAACAGTGAAGAAATGATCAAAAAGTGCATGAAACAGACACATGCAATTTGGTTTTGATGCGTGATTCATGGCAGCAAGGCAGAATGATGAGATGAATATGCCGCTCCCAGGAAACAGCTCCTGCTGGCCTGATGATGAAGCTGGGCTGCCACAATATCTCTCTCCAATTAAGTCGCAGAGAGTCTGAAGCTCTCTGACCTGGCCTGGATCTGAAAGGGAAAAATAGTACAAACAATACAGGAGTGAGAAAATACCAAGCTACTCTTTAAAATGATTAAAGAGCTTTAATGGCAGGCAAGTTCATTTTTAAACATAATTAAAACATGCCTAGGCTACAACACCACAAGAAAAAAAGAGAGAGAGAGAGAGAGAGAGAGAGAGAGAGAGAGAGAGAGACACTTTGGAATATGTCTGTGGGAGGATTATAGAATGAACACTTGAGGGATCATTAATAAAACCAAGGCTTGACAAACAAACCATAATAAAAAAAAATCTTGAAATTCTTGTCACAAGAAAACATTTCCATTTCATTATTTTTCTTGTCATTTTTTTGTCAAGCCTTGATTATATTAATTACAGCTGATGTCCGTGTTAATTCTATACATCTATCTTCCAATGATGTATACCTGAGTATTCCCCTTTTCCACAGCTGATGGTTATTGCACTTATGGGACCAATAGATGCATATACAGTAGCTTGTTCGTGTGGTGTCATGTCTTTCTACATGGCCTGAAGAATGCCTATGTGAGGCCAAACATGTAGGCATGTTTTAATATGTCCCAAGACTAAGTAGCCCACCATTAACTAGTGTGTCCCCTACAAAGGATTTACTTGGGTGGCCCGCCCAAGAAGATGAAACAAGAACTCAAAACTATTACTGCTGCACTTAATTTATATTAATATTGAGGAAAAAGGAGTGAAAATGGATTTTACTTAATTGTACCAGTTCAGATTAATTTGATCACCTTTAGCCCATTTACGCACTTTACCTTATCATTAAAATATCACAATAATAATTAATATAATGAATTGTTGTGCTGTTAAATTATGTTCCTACTATAATATATGATTGTTATAATTTAATTGTTAAGTGTTATTTCTAATTTGCTAACAATATCAAGGATTATGTGTAGGGATGCAAATTATCGATTAATTCATTAATCATTAGTTGATTGACTTTATCGATCGATTAACGATTAACTGATAAGCAGCTTTTTTCCTGAGAATGTAAATTTCTTGGTTTCTTTTTTGCCGCCTCAAGTTTGTGTCGGGTCTCTCGCCGCCACGATAATCTCATGTCACGTTCAATTAGGCCTACGTTCTGTGGAAAACGGTCTTAGATTGCAATGTTCAATTAACCAACAATTAATTTAATTTAATCGATTAAATTCTTATCAACGATTAATCGATAGTCGATTAACTGTTTACATCCCTAATTATGTGCAATAAATAAGCTTAGTTTATAAACCTTCCCATACCATTTATACTGTCTGTTTAACGCCACAACCCACTTTTCTGCCTTTTTTTCTAGGATAGTTCAAACAGTGTTTTATGTGTTCAAGGCCCAATCACTAATATAGGTACAGAACAATTACATCATGAATGAATTAGCAGAAATTACTTGCCTATTCTCGAGATGACTTCATCGATCCTTCTCTTTTCCTGTAGGATTCTTTCAAACTCCCCCTTACAATCCTCACATGGTGTCCATGCATTTTCTTGCGGGCTGGCTGCATGGCCTCTGCCAGGTGATGGACCAGAGGTGTTGAGGCTGTACGGTGATGGGCTGGGTGTATGGCCTCTGCCAGGTGATGGACCAGAGGTGTTGAGGCTGTACGGTGATGGGCTGGGTGTATGGCCTCTGCCAGGTGATGGACCAGAGGTGTTGAGGCTGTACGGTGATGGGCTGGGTGTATGGCCTCCACCAGGTGATGGACCAGAGGTGTTGAGGTCATACAGTGATGGGCTGGGTGTATGGCCTCCACCAGGTGATGGACCAGAGGTGTTGAGGTCATACAGTGATGGGCTGGGTGTATGGCCTCCATAGAGTGATGTACCTGGGGTGTCGAGGCCATATGGTGATGGTGAGTTCATTGATACCTCACACAATGGTCAACCTTAAATCGTTCAAATGTTATGAAAGGGGGCGTGGCTTAAGCATATGGGGCGGTCCAAACCATCACCAATGAAGAAGCAACTCTCTGCTGTGTTCAATGACACCTCACACAAGACTCTTCCTTAAATGGGTCACCAGTTATAAAAAGGGGCGTGGCTAAATTATAGGGGCTGGGTCAACCCATCAATTAAAAAGGAAGTCTCTGCTGAGTTCAATGATACCTCACACAAGGGTCTACCTTAATCGGTTCAATTGTTATGAAAGGGGGCGTGGCTTAAGCATAGGGGGCGGGCCTAACCATCACCAATGAAGAAGCAACTCTCTGCTGAGTTCATTGATACCTCACACAATGGTCAACCTTAAATCGTTCAAATGTTATGAAAGGGGGCGTGGCTTAGCCATAGGGGCGGGCCTAACCATCACCAATGAAGAAGCAACTCTCTGCTGAGTTCACTGATACCTCACACAATGGTCAACCTTAAATCGTTCAAATGTTATGAAAGGGGGCGTGGCTTAAGCATAGGGGGCGGGCCAAACATCACCAATGAAGAAGCAACTCTCTGCTGAGTTCAATGACACCTCACACAAGACCCTACCATAAATGGTTCAAATGTTATGAAAGGGGGCGTGGCTTAAGCATAGGGGGCGGGCCAAACCATCACCAATGAAGAATGAACTCTGCTGATTTCATTGATACCTCACACAATGGTCAACCTTAAATCGTTCAAATGTTATGAAAGGGGGTGTGGCTTAAGCATAGGGGGCGGGCCAAACATCACCAATGAAGAAGCAACTCTCTGCTGAGTTCAATGACACCTCACACAAGACCCTACCATAAACGGTTCAAATGTTATGAAAGGGGGCGTGGCTTAAGCATAGGGGGCGGGCCAAACCATCACCAATGAAGAAGCAACTCTCTGCTGAGTTCAATGACACCTTACACAAGACTCTACCTTAAACAGTACAAATGTTATGAAAGGGGGCGTGGCCTGAGTAAGTGGGCGTGGTTATATTATAGGGGCCGGCTCATTATCAGATGTAGACCACACATTCTAAGTTTCATGTAAATCGGATGATGTTTGTCATATAAGGCGCATTTCCTGTTGCCAGCGGGGGGCGCTATGACCAAAAGTCAAATATGGCCTGTAGGTGTCCTCAGGCCTGGACCCTTGTCAATCGTGAGAATTTTCGGGCAGATACGACAACGTACACTCAAGTTACAACAATTTATTTGTTCATCGCTCAACACTCAAAATGGCCGCCACGCCACGCCCACACCGTCAGACGAAAAGTTTTTCTTTTAATAACTTTTCATCTTTAAGGTGTTGGGATGATAGAGACCAAGTTTGAAGTACATCAGATGAAATCTCTAGGAGGAGTTGGTTAAAGTATAGCACCTTGACTTTTAGGCCTACTTCCTGTTGCCACTAGGGGGCGCTATGACTTTAAGTAAATATCGGCCTTTATTTGTCCTCAGGGTTGGACTCTTATGAATCCTGAAAAGTTTCGAGCCAATCGGACAATGTACACTCGAGTTACACCCACTTCCTGTTTCGGCGGCGAAACGCACAAAATGGCCGCCCCGCCACGGCCATGCCCTATGACGAAAAGTTTTTCTTTTAACAACTTTTCATCGTTAATGTCTTAAGATGGCACAGACCGAATTTGAAGTTGATCGGATGAAATCTCTAGGAGGAGTTCGTTAAAGTACGACATGTGGAAATGGCCAAAATCGCACTAATTTCGAACTTTGAAATCAAAATGGCGGACTTCCTGTTGGGCTTAGGGTATGGCTTCAATGACGTTTTTTGTACATCTTGACATGATACATATGTGTACCAAGTTTCGTGAGTCTACGTTAAACGCACTGCAGGGGCTCAATTTTTTTAACATTGTAGGGGGCGCTAGCGAGCCATTTTTGCGCGCCTATTCCCGAAACCCTTAAAATACGTAAAGTTTCACCAGACTTGATGCGACCGCCAAATTTGGTGAGTTTTTGAATATGTTAAGCCCCTCAAAAAGCCAATTCATTTGCCGGGAAAAAGAATAATAATAATTCCTTCAGTTTCAATAGGGCCTTCGCTGCTGTCGGCGCTCGGGCCCTAATAATAATAATTCCTTCAGTTTCAATAGGGCCTTCGCCGCTGTCGGCGCTCGGGCCCTAATAATTCCTTCAGTTTCAATACGGCCTTCGCCGCTGTCGGCGCTCGGGCCCTAATGACCAAAATCTGCCATATTTATAATCATTTTATACTTTAAAAACATAAAACATTTCAATAGTGGAAAGCTGATCAACAAGCTCACAATATGTTGTGACATGTGAGCTCCTAAAGTGGCTATTTCCATTCTTTGTTAAAAGATTTGAAATCTATAAACATTTTTCAACAGATTAATTTAAACAGATGAACGTAAACGATTCTGATCATTAAGCAAAAATAATAGCAAATAATTTTCATCAGGGCCTACGAGTCATTCACATACTATTTACTGAAATACAGTAATGGGCTCTACGCACAGCTTCACTACTTCCTGAACTTAAGGCAGCTCCATTGTTTCCTGTCTTACATTATTGGACAAACTGATTAATCCACTTGTGTCTGACCATTGTGACTCAGACACGTGGATTAATCAGTTTGTCCAATAATGTAAGGCAGGAAATAAAAGAGCAGCCTTAAGTTCAGGAAGTGGTGGAGCTGTGCATAGAGCCTATTCTATTATCATAGATTGGATAACAAAGTTATCCTAATGCTGTTTTTTTGGTTTTGAACTTTGCCAAATCTGATCGGATAATGATTAAAAGTTTTGAACTCATGGGCCCAGGCGATTATGTAATAATTATGATAAACCTACCCATAGGGTGGTGGTCCAGCTGTGTTGCGGCCTGTTGCATGTCCCCCGTCAGGTGATGGATTCAGCGATGGGATTTTCTCGCCATGCTCAGATAGTGGGCTCCTATCTATTATAATGGTGTCAGACCCTGACGTTGAGTCTGATGGCTCATCGCCTTTTAACATATTTAAAAAGGACTCCTGTGGAGTTGGGTGGCCTTTTGGCGGCTTAGCCTGATCTTCCCCTGAAATATATTCAACAGTGGCCCTATAAAATTTACCATCTGACCACTTTGCTAAAACAGGATCTCCTGATCTAAGATCTTGCAACTGCACAGGAGCCTCATCTCTTGCCAAAATGTCAGATCCTTTAAAGATTTTGCCGGTATAACCATCCTCCCATCTGACGAATGCAATACACCCTGAGAGAGAGAGAGAGAGACAGAGAGAGAGAGAGAGAGAGAGAGAGAGAGAGAGAGAGAGAATGTCTAATTTCTATTTCTATTTGGCCACAACAATTTACATAGGTGTGATTGGCAAAGGACAAAAAAGCAGGAAAATATACGGCGCACCCATGACGCTGCGACAGCCCCCTCCCCCCCTCATTTTTTTAAAAAAAATAAACCATTAAATGGCACTTTCTGGAGAGTTTTGTGCAAAGAAATGGAGAAATTGAGTCTTACATGATATGTAGGTATTAGGGCATTTAGCATTTACATTACTGTTAATCAGTCATCACTTGATCACACATTGCATTACCTTGTTATAATATAAATAATAGTGCCACATGAAGAGACAGTGCAGCATATGACAGTAGCAACAGCTGAGAAGATTTGGGTCTGTGGTGACCAGGTCCACCTCACACAAACTTCCTTCTCCTATTCTTTCTCCTTACTACCACACCCACACCCACACCCACCCACATTACCACGCCCATGCAGCCCCACACACGGACATTTACGGATTTTTAAACATTTAATGTAACTGGCAAACAATGCTTTCTACTTTTTAAAGAGCACACGTTTATAACAAATTTTTATTTATGCCGTTTGTATGCTGTTACTGTCATTCTCTACAGTATGTAGGTATGTAGTATGTATGTTGTCACTGTCTGTTCAATTGTCCGTGTTTCTCTGTTGACACTGTACATATTAAGTTATAACTCTAACTCTGCAATTTAAATGTTTTTTATGGCTGTCTGTGATTATACTTCAGGGTTTTTCCTTGCTCAGAATTTGTCTTTGCGGGAACACACAAAGCAGGGGGGGGAGGGGGTCTGGGTGTCCTCCCCCAGGAAATTCTGAGGGTAAATGACTTCAATTCCTGCATTCTGATACATTTTTAGGCACCAATTTATGGTAAAAATGTCAATATTTATTGCAAGGAAATCACAAAATTCTGGTGGCAGGTAACAATTCAAAATACAAAATATAATGGAATATTATTATATTCAGTAGTCCAGTAAGGAGGCTTTCACATCCAGGACATGGGCCGGATACAACAACACTTGACCCTAAAGTCCAGTTGTTTGTTGGATTGACTTAGGGTACTTAATCAGTGATGTTGAATATAGCCTAGAGTGTAACGGACCACCACAGTTCATACATACATGTGAACCGCGGATTAATTGCAGAGTTTAATCTACATAGTGTAAAACTACTACGTGAATGGGGCACAGCAGAAAGACAGAGCAGAGCGACGCTGCTTGTTCAGGGTTTTCATGTGTACTCCTAATAGGCCTACACTTTGCATCAGGCGTTAAAACCAATTGTACCGAATTAGACTACTATTTAACGCGAGACGTTTTTAACCGCTAATGAAACTGTCTCAATTTAATACTGATGCCGTCAGACGGCCGCGCGGACAGACAGCAGTCCGAGTTCCGGCAGAGCTCTGCGCCCGTCAGCAGCGGCTTCTCACTGTACAGCCGGTCCCCCAGAGCAGCATGATCACCGGGAGGGTACAGCCTGAACCCTGCAAACGGAGATCCCGTTTGAAGGTGACATGATTGATTTTGACTGAACGTCTCAATTTAAGTAACCTCTGATCGGGTCGTAGAAAATTAAGTAGCTACACTAAGTTTAAGATTAGGTGTTGGTCATTCTCAACACCTTTCTACCCCCCCCACACACACACACTTATCAACTCTGGACTCTGTGCTGCTGCCAGCCTGTGTAATGTACGTTACTCACCATCGATCGACTGTTAGCTTCAGCTGGCTAACGTTAGCTGTCAACCTCCCGACTAGCTAGTGATCTAGCGAGGATTAGCCCTTCAGACCACAGTGGACTTCAGTGGACTCTCCATCCAATATCCCGACTTTGTCTACCACAACTGCCGGACTCTTTCAAATACATGTACTCCCTGTCTCCGCCGATCACTTGGTAGCGTTGGTCAGCTGTCAGCTTACGCCAGCTAGCTTCTGTTAGCTTCGACCGACTGACGGCTCGCCCAGCACATCTTTTCGCTGTAGAGCTCTTTTAGCAATGTTTCCCGGCTCAACACTAAGTTAGTGTGGGCCACTACCTTTCTGCACTGCCGAAAATGGTGCTCCTAAAATATTCCTCACTGCAACTTCTCAACGTCATCTGCTACATCGCTTCAGCTTGCATTGCCAACATGCAACAATATTGTCCCGTTGTCGGCTTCAGCTAAGAAGATAGTTCGCCCCCACACGTCCAAAATTCTTATTCAAATAACCTTCCGCAACGATTGCAGGCTCTTTGGTGAAGCTCTGCTTTTAATGAAGTTACATCGTGACAAATTAATGGACCACTTGCGGAGTGATATGAAGACATGAGTCAGAGTATGTTTACCAATACCCCCGACCTGTGCCTTGCGACCCCAAAAAAAAAGGGAAAAAAAAGCGGATTTGCATGATTTACGAGAGCTTCATTTTCAGGTCAGAAAAGCCGGATTTCCGGAATTATCCGGAAGAATCAAACCCCTGAATTTAGACTGGTATTTTTAGACATAATTTGGACCATAATGTTATGATTATTACCCCCCGTATATAACAGAAACTATTACCTTAATACTTACCAGATTGCTCATTTGGGGGAGGGGAGCTCAGGTCCTTCATTTTCTGAGTGCGAACCCGTAGCCTCTTTTTTGCCGGCACTTTGTTTTTCTCCATCCTGTTAATGAAAAAAATACATTTTAGATCATTAACGCTAAGTATAATATAAATAGACACTATTTTAACCTAATTCACTTCATATCTTTGAGGCAAGAATGGTATCAAAATGAGCAAAAATCAAATCAAATTATTTTCCTAATTGATTGTTAGTTTTATAACCTATGAAACCACCAAGATTAAAATAATTTAAAGATCGTGAACCATGATAGCATCCCTATTCTTGGGTGAGCTTTTGCAGAAAATCTGCTCACAACATACGGACTCGTGACACAATATGTTATGAACTTGCAGATCTGAAATTTCATCAGAGATATTTAGTGTAGAGCAAAAATAGGAGGGTGACTCCAGTCAACTAAGTCAAATTTAAATTTAATCAAATCGTCCATCCATCCATCCATCTTCTTCCGCTTATCCGGTAACGGGTCGCGGGGGTAGCAGCTCCAGCAGGGGACCCCAAACTTCCCTTTCCCGAGCCACATTAACCAGCTCCGACTGGGGGATCCCGAGGCGTTCCCAGGCCAGGTTGGAGATATAATCCCTCCACCAAGTCCTGAGTCTTCCCCGAGGCCCAGGGGGGCATCCTTACCAGATGCCCGAACCACCTCAACTGGCTCCTTTCGACGCGAAGGAGCAGCGGCTCTACTCCGAGCTCCTCACGGATGACTGAGCTTCTCACCCTATCTCTAAGGGAGACGCCAGCCACCCTCCTGAGGAAACCCATTTCGGCCGCTTGTACCCTGGATCTCGTTCTTTCGGTCATGACCCAGCCTTCATGACCATAGGTGAGGGTAGGAACGAAAACTGACCGGTAAATTGAGAGCTTTGCCTTCTGGCTCAGCTCTTTTGCCCGACTTTTCGTCACAACGGTGCGATAAATTGAGTGTAATACCGCACCCGCTGCGCCGATTCTCCGACCAATCTCCCGCTCCATTGTTCCCTCACTCGCGAACAAGACTCCAAGGTACTTGAACTCCTTCACTTGGGGTAAAGACTCATTCCCTACCTGGAGAAGGCACTCCATCGGTTTCCTGCTGAGAACCATGGCCTCAGATTTAGAGGTGCTGATCCTCATCCCAGCCGCTTCACACTCGGCTGCGAACCGATCCAGTGAGTGCTGAAGGTCACAGGCCGACGATGCCATCAGGACCACATCATCTGCAAAAAGCAGCGATGAGATCCCCAGCTCACCAAACTGCAACCCCTCTCCACCCCGACTACGCCTTGATATCCTGTCCATAAATACTACAAACAGGATTGGTGACAAAGCGCAGCCCTGGCGGAGGCCAACTCTCACCTGAAACGAGTCCGACTTACTGCCGAGAACCCGGACACAGCTCTCACTTTGGTCGTACAGAGATTGGATGGCCCTGAGAAGGGACCCCCTCACCCCATACTCCCGCAGCACCTCCCACAGTGTCTCCCGGGGGACCCGGTCATACGCCTTCTCCAGATCCACAAAGCACATGTAGACCGGTTGGGCATACTCCCAGGCTCCCTCCAGGATCCTTGCGAGAGTAAAGATCTGGTCCGTTGTTCCACGACCAGGACGGAATCCGCATTGTTCCTCTTCAACCTGAGGTTCGACTATCGACCGAACCCTCCTTTCCAGCACCTTGGAGTAGACTTTACCGGGGAGGCTGAGAAGTGTGATACCCCTGTAATTGGCACACACCCTCTGGTCCCCCTTTTTGAAAAGGGGAACCACCACCCCGGTCTGCCACTCCTTAGGCACCGTCCCCGACTTCCACGCAATGTTGAAGAGGCGTGTCAACCAAGACAACCCCTCCACACCCAGAGCTTTAAGCATTTCTGGACGGATCTCATCAATCCCTGGGGCTTTGCCACTGTGGAGTTGTTTAACTACCTCAGCAACTTCCACCAGGGAAATTGACGACAATCCCCCATCATCCTCCAGCTCTGCCTCTACCATAGAGGGCGTATTAGTCGGATTTAGGAGTTCCTCAAAGTGCTCCTTCCACCGCCCTATTACCTCCTCAGTTGAGGTCAGCAGCGTCCCATCCTTACTGTACACAGCTTGGATGGTTCCCCGCTTCCCCCTCCTGAGGTGGCGAACGGTTTTCCAGAAGCACCTTGGTGCCGACCGAAAGTCCTTCTCCATGTCTTCTCCGAACTTCTCCCACACCCGCTGCTTTGCCTCTTTCACGGCAGAGGCTGCAGCCCTTCGGGCCCTTCGGTACCTTGCAACTGCCTCCGGAGTCCCCTGGGATAACATATCCCAGAAAGACTCCTTCTTCAGTCGGACGGCTTCCCTGACCACCGGTGTCCACCACGGTGTTCGTGGGTTGCCGCCCCTTGAGGCACCTAAGACCCTAAGACCACAGCTCCCCGCCGCAGCTTCAGCAATGGAAACTTTGAACATTGTCCACTCGGGTTCAATGCCCCCAGCCTCCACAGGGATGCACGAAAAGCTCCGCCGGAGGTGTGAGTTGAAAGTCTGTCGGACAGGGGCCTCCTCCAGACGTTCCCAGATCACCCGCACTACCCGTTTGGGTTTACCAGGTCTGTCCAGAGTCTTCCCCCACCCTCTGACCCAACTCACCACCAGATGGTGATCAGTTGACAGCTCTGCCCCTCTCTTCACCCGAGTGTCCAAAACATACGGCCTCAGATCAGATGAAACGATTATAAAATCGATCATTGACCTTTGGCCTAGGGTGCTCTGGTACCAAGTACACTTATGAGCATCCCTATGTTCGAACATGGTGTTCGTTATAGACAATCCATGAATAGCACAGAAGTCCAACAACAAACAACCACTCTGGTTTAGATCAGGGAGGCCGTTCCTCCCAATCACGCCTCTCCATGTGTCGCCATCATTGCCCACGTGCGCGTTGAAGTCCCCCAGCAGAACTATGGAGTCCCCTACTGGAGCCCCATACAGGACTCCATTCAAGGTCTCCAAGAAGGCCGAATACTCCGAGCTCTTGTTTGGTGCATACGCACAAACAACAGTCAGAGTTTTCCCCCCCACAACCCGCAGGCGTAGGGAGGCGACCCTCTCGTCCACCGGGGTAAACTCCAACGTAGCGGCGCTCACCGGGGGCTTGTGAGTATCCCCACACCCGCCCGGCGCCTCACACCCTGGGCAACTCCGGAGAAGAAAAGAGTCCAACCCCTATCCAGGAGTATGGTTCCAGAACCGAGACTGTGCGTAGAGGTAAGCCCCACCAGATCCAACTGGTAGCGCTCCACCTCCCGCACAAGTTCCGGTTCCTTCCCCCACAGAGAGGTGACGTTCCACGTCCCCAGAGCCAGCGTCTGCTGCCCGGGTCTGGTCCGTCGAGGCCCCTGACCTTCACTGCCACCCATGTGGCAGCGCACCCGACCCCAGCGGTTCCTCCCACAGGTGGTGGGCCCATGGGTTGGAGAGAGAGGTGCCACGTAGCTTTTTCGGGCTGTGCCCGGCCGGGCTCCGTGGCAAACCCGGCCACCAGGCGCTCGCTGACGGGCCCTCCATCTGGGCCTGGCTCCAGACGGGGGCCCCGGGCTTCCTCCGGGCAGGGTCACATCATCTCTACCTCGTTTTTTCATAGGGTTTTTGAACCATTCTTTGTCTGGCCCCTCACCTGAGACCACTTTGCCTTGGGAGACCCTACCAGGAGCACAAAGCTCCAGACAACACAGCCCTCAGGTTCATAGGGACACACAAACCTCTCCACCACGATAAGGTGATGGTTCCCGGAGAATCATCACCATCATATATATATATATATATATACTGTGAGAACCACAGTGTATGAACAGTGCCAGGGGTTAGGCCTATGCCAGATAGGCCTGTGCAAGAGCAATTCTTCTGGACGTATTTGCTGCTCTGTAATATTTCTGTCTACTAGTCCATCGAGAGACAAACTCAGATGAAGCAGCAGGTCTTTGGCTACATTTGCCAGTTTTTGTCCTAGCATGTACAAACTCAGCAAGAATCACAAGAATCACATTGAAGAAAGGTATACAAGAGCTACGAAACTCCACACAGTTCGATCTATCTGAGAGTGACAAACTTTTCTTACCAGTGAGGCATAATCTTGTAATGTTCTCCAGCTTTATGTATCAGTTCAGGACACACGAGAAATTGGAGGTATTCAAGTGCCCATCACACTCTTTGGGGCCGTAAGACACAAGAGAATATATTGGAGGCACGTTCGCGAGTCTGCCCTCTCATTAGCCACATTTGCTGAGCGGGGAAAGGGGTGAACATCCCGGTACTTTCGCCGCCGTCAGCAGACTTCACCCGTACTGCTGTTCTCATAGGAAATGAATTGAATTGCTCCAGTCTACCGTTATCGAAGCTGCCTGGGAAAACCCAGCGTAAATCTGTTTCGACACAAACTGAACATTACAGCAGCCATGAAGGGAGATTCATTGCAGGACTTTTGTATTAGACTGTATTAGTTTTAGCTTAAGCTGCTAACATAAAGTGTAGCTTTTGAACATCCACATTAAAATAGGACTGGGGTCAGATTGTTGAATGCATTTTAATATAATTCCAGTTTCTATTCTCAAACTAGGTACATACCGTCTCTATGGTCGTCACTATGGCCTTTGTTTCATTTGAGTACTGCAAGGGCGTCCATGGCTAAGTTAAACAGCTGCTCTTTTTGGCTTTCGTAGAGCTCGGAGTCCAACACTTCACCTTCACTGAGAAAGAATGACTGTTGGCTTTCGAACACCCAGTCCAATTCATCGTAGAACAGGCAGCTTACCTCGTCCCTACCGGACTTGTTATTCCAGTCCTTTGCTTTCCTGGTGGCATTCTTCAGGTGTTTAATTTTGCGTTGGCATTGCTGCCACCCATGACTATAACAGTTCCCCTCCATCTTCTTAGAATTCTCCTCATATTGCTTGGTTGCAATATGAATTGTCCAGTTTGTGTTGTACTGACCTAAATGGAAATTTAGACAGCAGGTTTCTTGAATGCTCCATCCACGACAATCCATTTTCCATGTTCTTGTTCTTCTGTTGCTTGTTTCCCTGCCTTTTCTTTCTTCTTTGTGCACTTTTATTCCACTTCTAGGTAAAAATAGGCTCATCTTGTCTGTGAGGGCTCAGTGCTTAGGGTTTAGGGGGACACTGGAACTGGGCCAGTGTCTCTCTATTATTAGGGCCCGAGCACCGACAGCGGCGAAGGCCCTACTGAAAATGAATCCTAAACCTATTTCATCCGATCGAAGTCTGTGCCATCTTAAGATGAAAAGTTATTAAAAGAAAAACTTTTGGTCATGGGGCCTGGCCGTGGCGAGGCGGCCATTTTCTGTGTTTCGCCATCGAAACAGGAAGTGGGTGTAACTTGAGTGTACATTGTCCAATTGGCTCGAAACCTTTCAGGATTCATAAGAGTCCAACCCTGAGGACATCTATAGACAGATATTGGCTCAAAGTCATAGGCACCCTAGTGGCAACAGGTAGTAGACCTAAAAGTCAAGGTGCTATACTTTAACGAACTCCTCCTAGAGATTTCATCCGATCGACTTCAAATTTGGTGTTTGCTATCTCAAGACCTCAACGATGAAAAGTTATTAAAATCAAGACTTTTTGTCAAATGGTGTGGGCGTGACGTGGTGGCCATTTTGAGCGTTTAGCGATGAACGAGAAAGCTGTTGTAACTGACTGACTGATTGTACATTTTCCAGTCTGGAACGAAATTTGTCATGATTGACAAGAGTCCAGGCCTGAGGACATCTACAGGCCAATATTGACTTTTGGTCATAGCGCCCACTGCTGGCAACAGGAAATCAGCCTTAAATGACAAACATCATCCGATTTATATGAAACTTAGAATGTGTGAACCGTTTAAGGTAGACTCTTGTGTGAGGTATCATTGAACTGAGCAGAGTTCCATTTTCATTGGTCATGGTTTAGCCCGCCCCCTATGCTTTAACCACGCCCCCTTTCACCGCTAATGAACTGTATGACGTAGAGTCTTGTGTGAGGTATCATTGAACTCAGCAGAGAGTTCCCTTTTCATTGGTGACGATTTGCAGTGTCTTGAGTGCCGCGCAAATGCACGGTCGCAAGGAGCGGTGTCCGCCACTAACGTTGTGCAAGGAGGTGCGAGGGCCCATCCAACGCTGCTTGCAGCTTTAACTTCATGTTTGTAATATATTTTAAATGCACTACAATAATCTCTGAATATAAAAAGGTGCGAACAAAGACTTGTTTCAACCATGTCCATGTGGCCCTTTACTCCCTAAGGTTACATCCACACTTTTACGTTTTCGTTTAAAAACATATCTTTTGCTATGTTTACGCCTTGAGTATGAGCCACTCAAACATTAGGAAATGCTGACCCCGTTTCGATTAGAAAACTCTGGGGTTGCTATGTAATCTGGACTGGCAGAAACAGAGTCCTTTGGAAACTAAACAGTCTTATTGGTTAGATAACTTACATTCCTTTCAGGAAGAGTTCCACTCTGTTGTTGGTCCAAGCAAATACATCTATAGGCTTACTTTTTTGTCATTGTTGTTCTTTTCTGCATATTTAACTTATACATCCATGGTTTTGTACAATATGCATATTTTTTACACCGGTACGCGCATGCCCAGTGTATGCAAATGGTAATGGGATATGCATTGTCAGATGTGTTAAAATGGGCGGGGAGTAGTTTTGCTATGGAGCTAGCAGAGCTTGTGTGGATGGAGATAATTTTTGTTTCAAAACGCAGTTTAAGGTGAAAACGTAGTAGTGTAGATGTAGTCTAATATCCAGTAAGAGAAAAGGGCATGTATTCTGCTTACTAAGCCAAACAGTTTTTAGCTTTACAAGCTAGAGGGTGTTGCTCTTAACCCTATCCGCCCAAGCTTGTCGTATACGATGAAAAACTGTGAAAAACGGCATCTCTGATTCATATTTTAATCATTTTACAGCCATAAGAGCTAGAGACTTACCGTCTTTTCCAGCTAAAAGCTAACACTCTGGCCGTCACAGTGGTTTTTTTGCTGTCTTTGTAGCCCCTACAGGAGGTTTTCTATCTAGCCTGGAACTTGTGCCTTTTTCGGGGTCTTTGAGCAATAAATCCAAACACTTACATCCAAGATTGATCCACTTATACACTGTGTCCATAATTTATGAATTTCCGGCCGCCGATCGCCGCTAGCTCTGATGCTAACCATCCAGTTTGTTTCCCATGATGCTTTGGGAGCTGCTTGTTTTTGTCTTGTAAACCAATGGAAGGCAGGTCCGTCACACATTAGGCCTATATAAGGTCGGCAATACGTCATCCGAGGGACATCAAAGTAGAGCTGAAGATCTTTGCCCGGTCTTAATTTCTATCATTTTACACGGGCTCGGGCCGGGCTCAGGCTTGCGCTCCAGGTTGCGTGGTAAATGAGCGGTCAGGTGATGCGTTTCGATTAGCGCGAAAATGGATGCTGAGGAGGTGAAACGGAGGCTGGCCTCTGGAGGACTTATTTCTTTGTTCCAACTTCCAAGTGGCCTTTAGCCTCCGTTAGTCATGAATAAAAGATGTTAAAAAATGTATAAATAACTCATTCTTGACGAAAGACAAAAGAGCTGTGTGCGTGCGGTGCAGTCTCTTTTTTCTTTCTCTCCCTTTTTTCGGTCGAGTTTCTTTATTCTTATTCTCCGACATGCACTCTAATCACTGCTGATAGACGGCCTTTTGTACAGTCAGGCTGTAAACGGGTTCGGGCTTTTAAAAAGCTGTCAATCAAAATGTACTTGTCAGGCTCGGGCCGAATTCTGTCAGGCCGAACTTTTAAGGCCCGATTACAGCTCTACAACAAAGATTGTTTATTGTGAGGAGAGATCACTCAAAGTCAGAATAGTAAGATGTAACCAAAGAGAGAAGAATGGCATTACTGTTTTGTGTTTTGGCATAAGTTTGGGCCTTTTTTGAAGAAATGTAAATAGTTTGTCCTTTATATGAGTTATAATGTTCATTATGTTTATTTTTGCACTGGATGAAGCCAAATATATAGGAGAACTGTTTTAGACAACACGTGTTCAGCTTGTGCAGCATTGCTGTGTGTGTGATATCAATAAATATGACATTATTATTTTGAGTATTGGCATAAGTGAATGTCGTGAGTGCAAAAGCGTCTGGACTTTTTAAAAATAAATTTAGATATTTTGTCAACTGTATAAGTTATATTTATTTTGTCATGTTTGACTCCCAAGACAGATGAGAACTGTTTCAGACAGGAGATTGGCTTAGCTTTTATTGCTGTGTGTGATATCAATACATATCTATGAGATTCAATTTCCGTTTTATTTATTTATTTGTCTTTATGGTCTTACAACCTTTTTTACATTCAAGTGACATCACTGCAGCACAAATATTCTAATAGCCCAGTTTGTCCTGAAAAAGAAATGTTTATAGATTGATTGTGCACAACAGGGTTGATGTTTTACAAGCTTTTTTAGAAAATAAAACCAGATGGACCATGAGTTGTCAAAACTACCTGAGGGTGCAGAGGGTTAAAGTGATTTTTCTGTATAACAGACCAAGAACAAGGATTATTGTGTGCTATACGTGTTTCTTATTAATTATGGTCCTCAAAAACTCAGCAGTCATGTATTTTTCTTAATTCTGTGGAAAGGTTATGTTAAGGTTGTAATCTGAACAGAACAGAACAAAGAGCAGCTCACAACTGTGCGATGCAGCATGACGCCTTCAAATTCTCCACACTGATAGCAGTTTAGTCTAAGATGAGATCTGTGTGGGGAGACGCGCAGCCGTGGATATGATTGAGCCGGGGAGGCAACGGCTAGCTACGTTAGCCGAGGGGGTCATGGAGGCGCAATGTTTTCCGCAGTGATGCCATCTCACCACCGTGGGTTGAGACGGCTTCACTAGCATTAGAAGTCAATGTTAGTGCACTTAGCCGAACGGTGGTGGGCAGCTAACCAATGTGAAACAAACACAAGCCAACCCGATACCGTAGCAGGGAAGTGGGAGTGAGTGAGCCAGTCCAGGATGGCCAGTGGCGGTGCGGCCCTATCTCTATAGCTCTCTGCAGGGTAGCGGCGCGATCGGCATCAGCTCGGTCCTCTTGTGAGCGAGGGGGTTTAGTTTTTTGTTTCTTTTTCTTTGGACTTGAAGTTCAACGGTCTTCTTTCTCCATCACCATTGTGAGTCAGCAGTAATTAAATGTAAATTTAGGCGCCCTATCAGACATATAAGAGCGAGTCTGACTCAAAATTCTGACTTGAACGTACCGTTTCTTGGTATCTTTCTTCGTCGGAAGTTCACAATTTCTGAATACAATGGAACACAGCAAAATCTGCAGTGAAAAGATCCACCTGGGCAGATGAATACAATACAGACCCCTACTGACTGACGTAAAAAGTGTCACTAACTTTGCGACTAACTTTGCGCCTCATTTGAATTTAGGGCAGGAGAGTCACCACAGACACTCAAATTGTATTACTTGGCAAAGCAGCAAATACAGGTGCTTTCATCAGTGGGTCATATGCTTAATCACCATTGTTTTAACTCACTCTTTAATTGATAGGAACTTAACAGAAAAATACCTACCGGATTACCTCTCTTATGGCGCTTTTCCTTACATGGTACCTGCTAGACTCGCCTTGACTCTACTTGCCTTTTTTGGTTTTCCATTACGAAAAAAAGTACCTGGTACCTGCTAACAGGTACTTTTTTAGTACCACCTCAGTCGAGGTTCCAAGCGAGCTGAGGCGATACCAAAAGGTGATGTGAAAGCGACAGAGGGGGATGTCCTGAACAAACCTGCCATTTTTAAATAGTTTAGCCAGCTGTGTTTTTTTTTGTGTGTGTTTTTGAAACTAAATGTGTCTTCTGGCTGTGGCAACAACAACACACCTTCGACGTTCTGTGTGTGTTGCGTTAGGTCACGGCAGTTTACTGCGGAGCCGCTATGACGACCAGCCACGCTGAGGCGGTACTAAAATCTGCAATGGAAAACGGACGCACAGTGCGTTGAGTCGAGTCGAAGCGAGTCGAGCAGGTACCATGTAATGGAAAAACGCCATTAGATCTATAATTGTAAAGTTTTTACCATGTGTTGGGAACTAAGAGTGATGCTTGCCTGAAAGAAATACCAAGTGTGGTTTAAACATCCGTTATACGATAAAATCATTTGAGCTTTCATCTTCTCTTCAAAAAACTGCATGCCATTGGAATGATCAGCACCTTGTCTTTGCTATGCATTCGCCAGACCATTCTTGCTAAAATGACCTTTCACAAGTAGATGTGTTAATGTGTGTTAACAACAGGGGTGGAAGTAACTAATTTAATTTGCTCTTATTATTGTAAGTAGTGCAGTGCCCGTTTAGAGCATGTGCCTGTTCAGAAGTGCTTTACAATTTGCGTCGCATTCACCCATTCACATAAACCGATGGTGGCTGAGCTACAAGGTGCTGGCCCAGTACATGACAGGTCCATAGGCCTGCAACTGCTCCTCAGAAGTGACAGAGAGAGGTGACTGTGGCAGCCGCAAGAGAAAGAGCTTGCGCTTGCCAGACAATTCTTGCGTCTCTCTTATACATAAAGTCACCCAATATGTTGCTAGTCGCTTTTGTGAACGCGCCCTTGCTGCTGTACAGAGGCTCGTAGGCTCTCTATTGGTAGCAGAGCCGGTGAACCGCTATCAATGAGCCGTCTAGGGATGTATCAACTCCCCGCCACTGCTGCTGTCGTCTTTTGCGCATGTGGAAAGACACACACACACACACACACACACACACACACACACACACACACAAAGAGGTTCTTCATTTATAGTCATTTCTTTTTGTGTACTTGTACTTTTGAGTATTTATAAAAATCAGTAATTTTATTTTTATTTAGGTATTAAGTCATTATCAGTATTTTTTGCTTGTGTAAAATATTGTGTTTTCCTCTGTCGCCCTCCATTCCTTTATATCTCTCTGTCTCTCTCCTACCCCATTCCTCCACACTGCTTTCCTCTGATGTAATTGTGTCTGACACACAGCAATACAGGCTCTTTATGGGTGAAAGCAGAGCACTTGTATCATTTACAGATTGTTTTTCCCACCCATTATGCACGTTGATCTGCTGAGCTCTCAACATAATGGATGAGAGACAAGCCATTATCCACAGCACAATATGGATATCCTCAGAAGCACTTGAAAACACCTCAGTTTGAAAGAGAGTGTGAGTGTGTCAGAGAGAGGAACGGAGAGATGGTGAAAAATGTTATGGGTCTCGTGCTTGGGTGTAACTAAATGGCCCCCTCCAAAATTTCAAACAAGAAGCCCTTGCAGTATGTTTCACCTAGATGTATGAAAATTGGTAGGCATATGAACCATGTCCAGACTTACCAAAAAGTCATACCCTCAATGCAATAGGAAGTCAGCCATTCAAAAAATGTACTATGCATTTTTTGGACGTTTTTGACCATTTGCAGGCATTGTACTTGTACAATGTACTCCTACAGATTTAACCCAGTTGACTTTAAATTGTTCATGGCAATCTATAGACCTTGGCAAAGCTAAATTGCGATGCTTTTGAACTGTTGTTGAATGTGTGGGAGTGGCAAGCCTTCAAATTTCCATGATACGCCACAAAACAAAGGTCAGTGGTAGCCTAAAGGTTAGAGAAGCGAGCTTGAGCTTGTCGGGAGGTCGTCAGTTCAATCCACAGACCGACAGGATAAAATATGGGTGGGGAAAGTGAAAGAGCAGCGCATTACCACTTAAAGGTGCAGTAGGTAAGACTTATAAAACTCATAACTCATATTTGCTGAAACTGACCCTATGTTCGAGTAGAACTACATGAAGCAGGTAATTTAAAAAAAATGTGGCTCCTCTGGCACCACCTACAGCCTGTAGTGCAATTTGAAATAATCCACCGCTCCCTGTTCAGATGCACCAATCAGGGCCAGGGGGGGTGTCTAACTGCATGTCAATCACTGCTCATGCACACACATTTTTGATTTTATTAGGATCCCCATTAACTGATGCAGAACATCAGCTACTCTTCCTGGGGTCCACACAAAAAATAAAACATTACCACAGATAAGACATTTTCAGACAAAACAGACAAAACAGCCATATGATATAAAAATAAGAGCAGTATAGCTAGTATTATTTTTCTTGCAAATATAAATATACATATTACTCTTCATGTACTCGTTTAAATATCACAATAAATACACAAGCACAAAATATAGAAAAGTTTAATCTTACATCTTTTTTTTTAGATTGACATGCATGTCCTCTCCTGGAACCATCACCTTATCGTGGTGGAGAGGTTTGTGTGTCCCTATGAACCTGAGGGCTGTGTTGTCTGGAGCTTTGTGCTCCTGGTAGGGTCTCCCAAGGCAAAGTGGTCTCAGGTGAGGGGCCAGACAAAGAATGGTTCAAAAACCCTATGAGTGACCGAGGTAGAGATGGAGTGACCCTGCCCGGAGGAAGCCCGGGGCCCAGATGGAGGGCTCGTCAGCGAGCGTCTGGTGGCCGGGTTTGCCACAGAGCCCGGCCGGGCACAACCCAAAAAAGCTACGTGGCATCCATCTCTCCATCCCATGGGCCCACCTGTGGGAGGAACCGCTGGGGTCGGGTGCGCTGCCACATGGGTGGCAGTGAAGGTCAGGGGCCTCAACGGACCAGACCCGGGCAGCAGACGCTGGCTCTGGGGACGTGGAATGTCACCTCTCTGTGGGGGAAGGAGCCGGAACTGGTGCAGGAGGTGGAGCGCTACCGGTTAGATCTGGTGGGGCTTACCTCTATGCACAGTCTCGGTTCTGGAACCATACTCCTGGATAGGGGTCCGGCTTCTCCGGAGTTGCCCAGGGTGTGAGGTGCCGGGCGGGTGTGGGGATACTCACAAGCCCCCGGCTGAGCGCCGCTACGTTGGAGTTTACCCCGGTGGACGAGAGGGTCGCCTCCCTACGCCTGCGGGTTGTGGGGGGGAAAACTCTGACTGTTGTTTGTGCATATGCACCAAACAAGAGTTCGGAGTATTCGGCCTTCTTGGAGACCTTGAGTGGAGTCCTATATGGGGCTCCAGTGGGGGACTCCATAGTTCTGCTGGGGGACTTCAACGCGCACGTGGGCAATGATGGAGACACATGGAGAGGCGTGATTGGGAGGAACGGCCTCCCTGATCTAAACCAGAGTGGTTGTTTGTTGTTGGACTTCTGTGCTAGTCATGGATTGTCTATAACGAACACCATGTTCGAACATAGGGATGCTCATAAGTGTACTTGGTACCAGAGCACCCTAAGCCAAAGGTCAATGATCGATTTTATAATCGTTTCATCTGATCTGAGGCCGTATGTTTTGGACACTCGGGTGAAGAGAGGGGCAGAGCTGTCAACCAATCACCATCTGGTGGTAAGTTGGGTCAGGGGGTGGGGGAAGACTCTGGAGTAGGTTAGTAGTTAGGTGCCTCAAGGGGCGGTAACCCACGAACACCGTGGTGGACACCGGTGGTCAGGGAAGCCGTCCGACTGAAGAAGGAGTCTTTCCGGGATATGTTATCCCAGAGGACTCCGGAGGCAGTGGCAAGGTACCGAAGGGCCCGAAGGGCTGCAGCCTCTGCCGTGAAAGAGGCAAAGCAGCGGGTGTGGGAGAAGTTCGGAGAAGACATGGAGAAGGACTTTCGGTCTGCACCAAGGTGCTTCTGGAAAACCGTTCGCCACCTCAGGAGGGGGAAGCGGGGAACCATCCAAGCTGTGTACAGTAAGGATGGGACGCTGTTGACCTCAACTGAGGAGGTAATAGGGCGGTGGAAGGAGCACTTTGAGGAACTCCTAAATCCGACTAATACGCCCTCTATGTTAGAGGCAGAGCTGGAGGATGATGGGGGATTGTCGTCAATTTCCCTGGTGGAAGTTGCTGAGGTAGTTAAACAACTCCACAGTGGCAAAGCCCCAGGGATTGATGAGATCCGTCCAGAAATGCTTAAAGCTCTGGGTGTGGAGGGGTTGTCTTGGTTGACACGCCTCTTCAACATTGCGTGGAAGTCTGGGACGGTGCCTAAGGAGTGGCAGACCGGGGTGGTGGTTCCCCTTTTCAAAAAGGGGGACCGGAGGGTGTGTGCCAATTATAGGGGTATCACACTTCTCAGCCTCCCTGGTAAAGTCTACTCCAAGGTGCTGGAAAGGAGGGTTCGGTCGATAGTCGAACCTCAGGTTGAAGAGGAACAATGCGGATTCTGTCCTGGTCGTGGAACAACGGACCAGATCTTTACTCTCGCAAGGATCCTGGAGGGATCCTGGGAGTATGCACTACATGTGTTTTGTGGATCTGGAGAAGGCCTATGACCGGGTCCCCCGGGAGATACTGTGGGAGGTGCTGCGGGAGTATGGGGTGAGGGGGTCCCTTCTCAGGGCCATCCAATCTCTGTACAACCAAAGCGAGAGCTGTGTCCGGGTTCTCGGCAGTAAGTCGGACTCGTTTCAGGTGAGAGTTGGCCTCCGCCAGGGCTGCGCTTTGTCACCAATCCTGTTTGTAGTATTTATGGACAGGATATCGAGGCGTAGTCGGGGTGGAGAGGGGTTGCAGTTCGGTGGGCTGGGGATCTCATCGCTGCTTTTTGCAGATGATGTGGTCCTGATGGCATCATCGGCCTGTGACCTTCAGCACTCACTGGATCGGTTCGCAGCCGAGTGTGAAGCGGCTGGGATGAGGATCAGCACCTCTAAATCGGAGGCCATGGTTCTCAGCAGGAAACCGATGGAGTGCCTTCTCCAGGTAGGGAATGAGTCCTTACCCCAAGTGAAGGAGTTCAAGTACCTTGGAGTATTCTTCGCGAGTGAGGGAACAATGGAGCGGGAGATTGGTCGGAGAATCGGCGCAGCGGGTGCGGTATTACATTCAATTTATCGCACCGTTGTGACGAAAAGAGAGCTGAGCCAGAAGGCAAAGCTCTCGATCTACCGGTCAGTTTTCGTTCCTACCCTCACCTATGGTCATGAAGGTTGGGTCATGACCGAAAGAACGAGATCCAGGGTACAAGCGGCCGAAATGGGTTTCCTCAGGAGGGTGGCTGGTGTCTCCCTTAGAGATAGGGTGAGAAGCTCAGTCATCCGTGAGGAGCTCGGAGTAGAGCCGCTGCTCCTTCGCGTCGAAAGGAGCCAGTTGAGGTGGTTCGGGCATCTGGTAAGGATTCCCCCTGGGCGCCTCCCTAGGGAGGTGTTCCAGGCACGTCCAGCTGGGAGGAGGCCTCGGGGAAGACCCAGGACTAGGTGGAGGGATTATATCTCCAACCTGGCCTGGGAACGCCTTGGGATCCCCCATTCAGAGCTGGTTAATGTGGCTCGGGAAAGGGAAGTTTGGGGTCCCCTGCTGGAGCTGCTACCCCCGCGACCCGAGACCGGATAAGCGGACGAAGATGGATGGATGGATGGATGACATGCATGTTGTTTACATTAAGTGGACATTGAAGGGCAAGACGAGCTGCTCTGTTCTGAACCAACTGCAGTTTTCCTAGATCTTTCTTTGCAGCACCTTATATGACCATATCATTGGGCAATAGTCTAGATGTGATAAAACTAGAGTCTGCAGGACTTGTTTGGTCAGGTGTGGTGTTAGAAAAGCAAAGCATCTTTTTATAACAGATATATTCCTCTCCATCTTTGCAACAAGAGAATCTATATGCCTTGTATTCATTCTCCCTTGTGGGGGGAGGGACTGAGAAGTTGTCGATGTTCAAATTGTTTGGCTAAGTCCTGGATCTTCACAATCCTACCTACAGCACCTTTATGAGCAAGGCCCTTAACCCCAACCACTCCAGTGGAGCTTCTCAGTGGCCAGCATAGCAGACTGTGGTTGTACTGGGGAGCTTCCAAGTATGAATGTGTAACTGTGTGAATGTGATCAGGGTGTTCCTGCAAAAGAGAGGCTTCTTCTCAGTGAACCTTCCCTGAATAAATAAATTCAAAATAAAAATAAAAATAGGAGTCCCGGCCTCAGACATGTCAATATTGACTTATAGTCATTGCGCCACTTGCTGGCAACAGGAAGTCACTATACTATGATGTGTTCCTCCTAGAGGGTTGACCACATCCACCTCAAATGGGATCAGGCAAGTCTTAAGACCTTGATGATGCTTTGTTGTGAAGATTGACATCAACATGCCAATATTGAATTGTAGTCATAGTGCCAGCTACTGGCAACTGAAGTCAGCCTGATGTGACAAACATCATCTGATTTACATGAAATTTGCATCGTATTGTCTAAACTTACTATAAAGCAACATAATACATGTTTAGAGCATGTTGTCTAACGCCACATGGTGGAACCAGGATGTTATCCAAAATTTGCAATATATCATCTTCAGCGCCTCGCACTGTATTCAAAGCAGCATCAACTGGCTTCCCGCCAGTGCCCTCGATGTATGGAATGCTTGCGGCTTTACATTTTATTTGACAAGCACAAGGTACAAGGTAAGTCTAGGGTTAGCACTATTGGTATTGAATCAGGGAATTATAGGTTGAACATGCTATGGACTAGGGATGTGCATCTCCGAACAGAGGCCGATGCTTTACGCATTTCGATGCATTGCCAACGATCCAATATATTAAAGATACATATGCAGCAAGCAGCAACTTCCAGGCCTGAAATTGAATCCAATGTGCCGTAAACCTGCATTCTATCTAATTTCCGGCATAGGGCAACTCCATTGGCTCCAAAAACAAGTCAGTTTCTATGGACGTCTAAGGGCAAATGACCATACTACTCACTTGATTTATTACCTCAAACATTTTCAAACTGCCATTTCAAATACCACACAGACAGCAGTCAACACGAATAATGAGAAGTACACAGGTGCATGGGTGAGTAAGAAAGGGAGAAACCATACAAATGTTTAGCTGGGAAATTATGATGTGGAAAAGCAACTGTATATGTCAGTGAACAAGGATGCGATAGCGGTTTTAAAAGATGAAATGGAAATGAGTTTGCAGAGCATTCCAGTCGCGAGTAGCGGCAGATTGAAAAGATGCGAGATCAGAAGCAGAGTTGGATTTGCGAATGCTTAATTGAATATGAAGTGAGGACCGGGTATTGTATGTGACAAATTTTGGCTGCGTGTGATGCACATGAAATGTATGGTCACATTTTTTGTCATTTTGTTTGTTTTACTTTTGGGATATTATTTCTATGAGAGGAATACTCTAGCCTACAGCCTACTAGTCTAGTCTAATAAAAGCCATAATGGTTAATCATTAATTTCTGGTAGGAGTACAAGGCTCTTTATAATACAGCATTACAGTGCTGCCAGCAGGAGGCAGTGTGGCGCTGTGCTTCGCACTAACTTCAAAAATGTTGCAAATTGTTTGGCTACAGATCTTCTACAGATTGTAAACATGTCTCTTCTCTCAGGTATCTTCCCACAGGCCCTGAAAACTGCAGTCATTAAGCCACTCTTAAAAAAGAACAATCTAGACACGTCACTAATGAGCAACTATAGGCCGATATCAAACCTTCCATTTTTAAGTAAAATCATTGAAAAAATGGTTTCTCAACAACTCAACCTTTTCTTGTCACTAAACAACAGTTTTGATGCCTTCCAGTCGGGTTTTCGACCACACCACAGCACTGAGATAGCTCTTGTTAAAGTCTTTAATGACATCCACTTAAACACAGATAGTGGCAAAATTTCAGTCTTAGTATTACTTGATCTCAGTGCTGCATTTGATACGGTCGACCATGACATATTACTAGACCGATTGGAAAACTGGGTTGGCATTTCTGGCTCAGTACTAAAGTGGTTTGAGTCTTATTTAAAGAATAGGGACTACTTTGTGTCTATAGGCAATTATACATCTGAGCATACAAATATGACGTGCGGAGTTCCCCAAGGCTCCGTTCTGGGGCCTCTCCTGTTTAACATCTACATGCTTCCACTGGCTCAAATTATGGAAAACAATAAAATAAGTTACCATAGTTATGCGGATGACACACAAATTTATATAACCTTATCGCCAGGGGACTATAGTCCAATACAACAACTGACTAAGTGCATTGAACAAATTAACAACTGGATGTGCCAGAACTTTCTTAAATTAAATTAAGAAAAAACTGAGGTGGTTGTTTTTGGAGCAAAAGAGGAACGATTAAAAGTCAGCACTCAGCTTCAAACGATAATGTTAAAAACAACAGACAAAGCCAGAAATCTTGGTGTAGTCATAGACTCAGACCTGAATTTTAACAGCCACATTGAGACAATTACAAAGTCAGCCTATTACCACCTTAAAAATATATCAAGGGTTAAAGGACTTATGTCTCAGCAGGACTTGGAAAAACTTGTCCATGCTTTTATCTTCAGTAGACTTGACTACTGTAACAGTTTCTTTACAGGTCTCCCTAAAAAATCAATCAGACAGCTGCAGCTGATTCAGAACGCTGCTGCTCGAGTCCTCACTAAGACCAAGAAAGAGGATCACATCACTCCAGTACTGAAGTCTCTACACTGGCTTCCAGTGCCTCAAAGAATTGATTTCAAAATACTTTTGCTGGTTTATAAATCACTAAACTGTTTAGGGCCAAAATAGCGTACCTTTTCAAGTTCACTTCCCTGATGTTGCTGGAATACTCTTTGTAGCCGACTCCTCAGATTGGTTACCAACAAAGCTTGGTACTGTTGCATTGCCGACAACATCATTCACACCAGTCTGAAAAACAGGCCCAAAAGGACAAATAAAAATAACATTACATCACAATAGTCCAATATAAAACAATCAAAAGGACAGAGATTACACCACCCTTTCAATGATGATTAATAAGAGAAACATAAAACATTGTGTTATAGTAAAAAGAAGCTGTGAAGGAAACAGACTACCTGCACAGGAAAACTGAAAAAATAATCAATGCATGTGATGCTTGGTAGACTGTCAGATTAAATACATTCAAGAGAGAGGATATAATTAATTTTGAGAGGTAAGCATGCTAAATGGTATACAAGCTTCATAGCAAGAGCACTCAAGACTGTGACAGTTTATAGACAAATGCAAATATTATCTAATGATCAGATTTGACATTGCAGATGATCAACAAAGCAAAAGATTAAATTATGTTAATGTTGCATGCGGACAGACCTGCGAAAGATGGTGTCTTTCTCTTGCAGTCAACACAATAGCAGTAGCTTGTCTGGTCAGAATGTCCTGGCAGGAGTCATCCTTTAAACAGAACAGTCAAATCACATGTGTGTAATAGGTTCAGGTATCTTTTGGTCATTTTATTTTTCTTGAAGAAACAGCAGTAATGAGTTACACTTTATGCTGCAGATATATGTCTTGTAACCTTAATGATTGGCGTGACAAGTCGTATTTGCGTGGAAGACCAAGAGGATAAGACTCACTGCTCCTATTATTTTTATGAATTGTCAGTGTCTCTGCTTCATCTTCAGAGTGACCAAGCCACATACATAACAAAATATCTTACTATTATGTTTTGTGTAACCTTGGAGTGGAGCAGGTAATATGTTTAAGAAAATGAACCTGCTCTAATCACAGTATTGGCTGATTGTGTGGGAGCAGGGGGCTGCTAGGTCCAACTACGGTTAAAGATCAAATATGAACTACTGACCATGACCAACACCGATATACCCAGAAAAATCAAATGACAAGAAGATACATGGAGCATTATAAAAGATTGTTATTGTGTGCTCAAGAAAGAGGGGCCATCTGCAGGCTCACTTGGAAAATCTGGTATATTTAAAGTTGTTTGTATGGTACAGTCACAAGTCTGGGACATAGTAGGGTGCCGTGGAGAGGTGAGGATGCTTTTGTCAAAGCCAGAGTACAATGACACTGAATTGTCAAAAGCATCAAATGCTCTGGGATGAGAGAATCAGGACAGGGTTGCTCTCTGTTCTCCACCGTTGCATCCTCCGTTGGCCGCTCTACGTTCTCCACCGCATCTTCTGTTGGACTCTCTCTGTTCTCCACCATTGCATTAGTTGGCCTGTATTTGTGGACATGAAAATATGAGAAGAGCAAGGCCCCAAACTCATTGCAGTCTTTGTGCATCAAAATAATTTTGCTACACTGGAATAATACAAGGTATTCAGTGAACATTCTACTCTGTCTCGTTCATTATGTGGCATACGCAGTACGCTAACAAATAACCATCACAAATAAAATAAAAATATATTCTCAGAGACTGCAGCCTTGATATTCATGCATTCCCCGTATACTTGTAGGCTATATTTCCCAGCCGCGCTGAGCTTCCCAAAAGGGATGCGCAATGCGCACCTCACCAATTGAAAACTGCTGACTTAAGTAACGCAGGTGCTTTACCTATATGCCCACACGTTATTAGTGTTTCGATCCATCGCTGATGTGAGGTCCAGTCTTGAGGTTGCTGTCCTTCCTTCTCTCCTTAAGTTGCTGCTGCCACTGTCAAAGTGTTCAGAATGGGTTCTTCGAATATGATACCAAAGTGAGTTGTAGACGCGATATTCTTTGCTACAACCATCGATTCCACAAACAACACGGAAATCTGGACTACGACTATGAGCCAAATTTATATGATTCAATAAAGATTTGAGGGTTAGACCTACAAAAACAAAGCAAATAACACAGCACCAAATCATGATTTTCTAGTCTAGCTAGCTAAGCTAGCTGGTTTGTTGACGTAGCAAGTAGCTCCCACTTCCCAAGCACAGGTCTAAGTGTAAAGCATACTAGTGTCAAATGCCCTTGGGACGACCTGGTTGGTTTATCACATGAGGTCAAGGGTAAGTGACCATAACTCTGTGTCTCATAAGAGCACCAACCAGTCATTAATTAATTATCTCATACACGGGCTTAATATTTATTATATTTCATTAAAATGATCTAAATGAAATTCATTTTGATAAAAAAAATAAATAAATCGAGGCAAACCTAAGCTATTTCGGCCGGCCGCACACCCGACCCTACCATGGAAATGGTATATTCCAAATGTGTCGGCGCCATTCTGTCAAGAAGAGGGCGCGCAGCGTTTAACGACAATCGTTCAATTTCAAATGCAGGTACATATTTTTGCAGCCAGAGAGTTTTTAGAATCACGGTAGCCTAAGGATTAGGGTTAATGGATCAACTGAACGAAGTTGCAATTGCTACACTAAGAGGTAAGATATATTGTTAAGTTATCTGTTTCTATTAACATTAACTTTTATTTTATTTTATTTGTCTAACCTGCCTTGCTAGGTTGGGTTGTGTGCTGAAACCCATGAAGTTAGCTAGCATGGCTCAAACTACCCTTATCGTATCTACAGTTAATATTGTGCATTTTATTATCAAACGTTATTTTGATGCCATATTTGCAAACGTGCATTACGTTTAACTAAGAAAATTAACCAAATTCTGCATATAACAGTTAGCTAACTCTTGAACAACTTGAATGTAACCATTGTATTGGCACTGCAAGCTGTGCTGACCATGACAAAAAATCCAATTCATAAAAAATAACTCTGCCCATCCGGTGATGTCAGCTGCCTTGGCAAGTTGAACCACGCAGATATAGGATTTATGTACACAAGGGTGAATGAAGTCAGTGATGAGCTCAGTGTCTAGTTGGCACTAACTGTATTTTTTTCTATAGCTGCCAAGATTGGAGAAGACTTACTGCCTTCCCTTTCTCGAGATGAAATCAAGGATCTGTTTCCTGGTCCTGAAAACTTTCACAGGCGGCGGGCTATATGGCTTGTTGTAAATAAAGATGAAAAGGTCAGTTCTATATTATGCACATTAAGTTAAGATATGATAAAATGTAGTAAAGTGCATCCATATGCCTATGTGATAGCATCAATTTACAAATCTTTTCATTTTAAAATTGTATTTATTTTAGCCAAAGCTCATTCTTTGGTTAAAAAAAAGAAGCTTTGACCAGTCAGTGTAACAATAGTGTAAGTCCATATTTAACCTAAATTCAGCATCATCTTTGTTTTTTCAGGGCTTTGGCCAGAAACAAGTAGGCTACAATAACATTAGGATTTGCATTTATATAACAGTTTAGTGTTGTTGCACCGGGGTGTCGTAAGTTCAGTCGTATGGGCTTTACATTTTGGCTGGGCCATATGATAATTACAGACCAAAAAACTCATTGTGTGGGAATACATCATGACGGAAAGCTATCCTATGAAATATGTAATTGTGAATGTATTTTAGGTGGAGACTGCTGCTGAACTACCCAGCGATCAGCGACTGGAGGCAGTGGTCTTTCACAAGAAGAGCCCAACACTTCTAACTTTGTGATCATGTTCAGCCCAGAATACATAATTTACACAGACAGTGAACTTGAACAGGTGCGACGCTCCTACTTCGAGCAGAAACGAATGGGGACTGAGAAAATTGTGGATTTATCTAAGGAGCTCTTCTGCCGGCTCATAAGAAACACTATGTGTAATATGATCTTGATTGCAAGAGCCACAGAAGATGCCAGATACCCCACCAAACCAGAGGTCAATGCTATGGCAAAGCGACTGGTGGAGTATTATCCAATGGTAAAAGACTGGGTAAGTATTTTTTATCTCACTTTTGCTTGTGTTTTTATTTTTATTGTGAAAACATTGTCATGTGTCATATTTTAATGTTTACTGTTTTTACCCGGCAGGAGCATGTTGCCAAAAAGCTCATGAAGAGACTATCGAATGTAAAAAGCCCAAAGAAGGCCGTTCCTCCTGCAAAGAAACAACGGCAGGAAGTCGATGAAATAACGAGTGACTACGACGGGGATTCGAGTGCTTCTACGGTCATTCTTCAACGGTCCCCAGTCAGAGCCATCACCCCACTGCAACACCTGGATAGCAGTGATGAAAGTATGGATTAAACTTAATACACTTTGTTTACATGAGTTTTTGTGGGAAGTAACAGCTAGTCTCAAGTTGTTGTGATGCATTTTTGATTAGTGAGATGTGTGGGAGAGATTGCTATGCTAAATGTACAAACAAAAGAAAACATAGGCCATGGGTAAGTGGCCTTGCAAAAGTATTAGTCCAGGAATTCAATACTGTAAAAAAAAAAAAGTTACAGAGAATGACTGGGAACAGAGAATTACCTGCTATGTTCCTCCTACTTAATTTGGAAACCTTATCTTGCTTTACACCTCTAACCCCACCCTCTATTTTTTTAGGTGGTTTGGGTGATGTCTTGGACAGCCAGAAAACCCAGGCAAGGCACTACGAGACACTGCAAGAGATGTGCCGGTCCAAGAAGCCAAACAAAGCTTCAGTAACCCATTTGCTGAACTTGGAGTTTGAGTCGAGAAGACGCTTTATAATCTCTGACACTGTAAAGGAGCAAGACCGACCCAGCAAGATTCTTGAGGCATATTCTTGTTTCAAAGACTTGGATCATGTAAGTAAATCCCCTCGTAACCCATGGTCTTTACCTTTTTGTAGCTTTTCAGTACATATTTGGGGCCATTAGGGGCCTTTAACATGTCTATTACCTATGATCACCACTATTGGGCATTATTCAAATAATGTGCAATAACCCACACTGCATATCACACTGTATATAAAACCATACTTATTTTTTCATATGTATATAGTGTTTCAACAGTTCACTTATTTTATTCCATGTTATATTTTTTCTACGTACATGTTGGCACTGGAAAAGGAGTTGCTTTTAATCTCATTGTACATGTGTATAGTGACAATAAAAGGCATTATATTTTATTCTAACCATTAGGTCTTATTTGAAGAGACATCAGTCATCAACGTGTTGGACCAGAACTGACAATGGGAATGATTTACACCTGTTTTTTAATGTCTTTCAGGTCTTAGATTGAGTTGCAAAGGATAATACAGCCAAACAATGCCCACTATGTCTCGGAGATGAGGAATAGATGGAACGACTTTTATTCAAAGGTCCAATTTTATGGGGTGATGAAAAACGCAATGAAACCCCCTAAAACGTTGGATGGAGGTGAGGTCACTGTATACCTTGATTTCTCCAAGTTTATATTTTGAGATCTCATGATGAGTGGTTACTTATATTGCCTTGTGTTATGCTCAAAATAGTGGAACATGCCACTGCTGTGTTCAGAGCCCTGCCACTGCTCTTTCCATCCAGCACTATGCCACCTAAGAAGCTGGGCGCAAGCAGCGAGGCTGTTTTCCATGTCCTTACGGTGAGACTTAAAGTATTTAATTTTTCAGTTGTTTCAGTTATTCATGCACACCATGTTCTATTTTGTGGTGAGTAGAGCTGGGCGATATGGAGAAAATCAAATATCACGATATTTTTGACCAAATACCTCGATATTGATACTGCAACGATATTGTAGTGTTGTCTATTGGTGCTTTCACAAAATATTTACACAATGAGATAAATAATCATCAGTAATGTGGATATAATGACTAAATGGGTAAAGCTAAATAATAGAACAGTTACAACAGTCTGGTAAGCTCAGAAAATGACATCACTTTACTGTAATGCAGCCTTTAAAACCAGTCAAAGACAACACTTATGACATATTACCATATTATCCAAAATCTAAGACGATATCTAGTCTCATATCATGATATCGATATAATATCGATACATTGCCCAGCTCTAGTGGTAAGCCTCTGTCGTCTGGAGGACATCCACTAGACCAGCGGGCGCCCCTGGATTGTTGTCCGCCGCGGCAGGTGAGGAAGGCGGGGAGGAAGTAGAAGGATGCCGATGGGGCCTGCTAGCCTGGCTAAGGCAACTAACACGCAGTTCGCCACTGCAGAGACTACTATTCACCAACGCCAGATGGATTGCACACAAAATGTCGACAGTACTCGCATACTTATAGCGATCAAGATTAACGTAAAAATTGCCCGGAGTTCTCCTTTAAGATTTAATTTGTAGCCGGAAAACTGAGTGAAATGTTCCAATAATTCTAGGGTGACTGGTAGAGAGGTGGCTGGCCTAGTGATGTATAGAAGTAAGTCATCAGCATACAATGAAACCTTATGTTCAATACCTCCCCTCCACACCCCTGTTATTTGTAGATTACTGCGGAGAGCGATTGCGAGTGGCTCTATGGCAATAGCAAAAAGGAGCGGGCTCATGGGACACTCCTGACGGCTCTGCCGATGTAACTCAAAATAGTCGGAATGCTGACTGTTTGTTAGAACCAAAGCTGAGGGGGATGAGTACAACAGTTTAACCAAGGAAATACAATTAGAACCCAAACCAAATTTTCTAAAACCATAAAAAGATAACTCCACTCTACTCTATCAAATGCCTTCTCCACATCCATAGAGAGAAGGCATTCTGGTTCAGCAGGTTTTGGGCCATATAAGATATTAAATAAACGCTGGATATTGAAAAATGAGTGCCTATTTTTAATGAACCCAGTTTGATCAGGGGAGATGATTTTGTGGAGGAAAATCTCCAATCTGAGTGCCAGGACCTTTGCCTAGATTTTAACATCTACTGTATATTTAATAAAGAGACTGGTCTATAAGAGGTGCAGTCCAAGGGGTCTTTGTTCTTTTTATGTGTAAGATGCATTCTTGGTTAAATGAAGAGGGGAGTGAGCCAGTTTCAAAAGATTCAGCAAAGACAGAAACTAAAAGTGGGGCCAATTGGGTAGAGTATTTTTTTAAAGAAATCCGAGAGAAATCCATCTGTGCCTGGGGATTTTGCAGATTGCATAGAGGATATGGCAGCAACAATCTCCTCCTCTGGGTGATTGGTGCCTCAAGGTCAGCTCGCATATCATCAGAAATAGAAGGGATGTCCACACTATCAAAGAAATTTCCTATAGCATTGTCATTTGCAGTAGTGTCAGAGGAATATGACTTGGAATAAAAGGCTTATATATTATATTATTAATCTGTTTAGGGTCTGAGGTGGTGTAACACAACCCTGGTGGACCCAAATGCACGACTCACAGACACGGTTGAAAGTTAAACAAAATAAAGTCTTTACTTGAAAAAGGTTTAAACAAAGAAAAGTGCTCACAAGGAGGATAATAGCAAACAAACATAATGGCATAAATAACCTGGCTGGAACGTTGACAAGACTGACATGGAGACAAGACGAACTGGCACAAGACAAAGGGAGACAAGGACGATATATACAAGAGGTAGGGGAGACCAGGTGAAAACAATCAGGGCCGGGGAAGACAATCACAATGGCGGGAAAACCACACAAAGGAAGGGAAGTCAGGATCTGAAACAAGAGGGAAAGGTGAATACAAAATAAAACAGGAAGTGCAGAACAAGACAAAAAATGAGTAACTAAACTTAAACTTGATGAGACATAACAGTACCCCCCCCTCTAGGGCCGACCCCCGACGGCCCAGGAGCCTCTGGGTGGCGTGCATAAAAGTCCCTGACGAGATTCTTGTCCACGATGAAACGGGAAGGGATCCATGAATGCTCCTCAGGACCGTAACCCTCCCAGTCCACTAAAAACTGGGTACCGCGGCCACGGCAGCGGACAGCCAGGAGCTTCCGGACAATATACACCAGACCGCCATCGACGATCCAGGGGGGGGCGGAGGGGGAGCGGAGGCGGGCACCAGAGCGCTTTCCTTGACCAGCTTGATCTTGCTGATATGGAACATGGAGTGGACCTTCAATGACCTGGGAAGGCGTAGACGCACAGAAACCGGGTTAATTACTTTAGATATGGGAAAAGGACCCACAAACCTCGGAGCCAACTTCCTGGAATGGACGTGAAGGGGCAAATCCTTCGTGGCAAGCCACACCCTCTGATCAGGCCTGTAGGGAGGAGCCGGTCGGGGGTGTCGGTCCGCCGCCGCTTTCATCCGGGCTGAGCTCCAGAGGAGCACCCGCCGCACACCAGCCCAAATCCGGCGACAGCGTCCAACCATGGCGTGAGCCAAGGGGATCGTGACCTCCTTCTCATTGGCCGGGAACAGGGGAGGCTGGTAGCCATTGGCTCACTGGAACAGCGAGAGGCCCGTGGCAGCTCAGGGAAGGGTATTGTGGGTGTATTCCACCCAGGTGAGATGTTCACTCCAGGGCCGTTTCTCAATCTGTGTTCTTTTATTGACTTGTGTTCTTGTGTCCCTGTGAAACGTCATCTCGTGTTGCCCAAGTACTGTCCCAATACACAAGTTCGCATTTCACCAAGAACAGTTAAGATTCCCGGAAATGTTCTTGACACGCCCATTTTACCGAGGATGCATTGGTTGGTAACTTGTATGAACTTCGCTGCAACCGTATCCCAACATTCATTTCGGCATTCAATGATGGTCGGGTTTCCGGTACATAGACAGCCCAAAAATGGGACAATTTTAACAATTTTCGCCATCTTATTCATCACCAAATTAACTTCTGACCACATTTTAGGCGAGAAATGAACGGTTTAGATTTCGAATATAGGCAGTCTTGCGAAAATCTTTGCCGAATTGACAATTTGCTCCAAGGTTTTCGGAGTTTTCGGAGCTCCGTGAAGTGAGGCGGCCGCCAGCTTGCGCCTGCCCCGGCCGCTAGCTCGTCGCTCGGATAGTCACGCTCAGAGACCCCGCTGGAAGCCGGAGGTCTTTTAGACCGGTCCCGTAAATAAGAGGCTTTTATTTCGCCGTTGACGGATCGTTTGTTTAAATATCACAACACATGTCCATCATAAGATTAATGGGAACCTGTGGTTAACTGTCTTTTCAGAGTTAAACTCCACAAGCACACACACGCACGCACGCACGCACACACACACACACACACACACACACACACAAGGGGGAGAGATATATACACGTTTCTTTTCGGGTGACTTGTTTAAATTATGCCATAGGCTATACATTTACGTATATATAGATTTAGTTTTTTTTTGGTGTATTTGTTTTCTGATTTATTAGAAGTTGAGTTTCAGTCTGTATGATAAATTAAGAGTTGTACATAAAGTGGTAACATGCTGACATGTTATGTAGACTAAAGGGGAGACACCAACCTTTATAATTTGAATTGCTAATGTCCATCTCCCTGGGCATATACAGGGCACTACAATAATATAGAAATGATCACGATCATGAACACATAGGACACACCAGTGCATGCCTACTTATTTTTTAATTTAAACTGACTTAAACTTATACACTAATAATAGTAGGGATCACGTTCCACTCTTTTGAATAAGTAAGGAGTGTTTGAGCTAAACCATAAACAATAAAATTAAAGCTCAATAAGATTTATTTTTCAATATTATTGCAATAGTTGTAACATTGTGAGGTTTTCTTGTCCGGAGATTGTTTTAATATAAAGTGGTTATATTGTTGTGGTTTTTATTTCTAGCTGTTATTTTGGAGCCCTGCAGGTAGCCTCTGTGCTGGGGGGGTTGAGCAATAACAGGAAGTATGCATCGTCTCAAACTCTTAACAGTGTTTTCTGTGCTTGTGAACTTGCAAGTTCATTCTTCCAGGTACAACTAGCAAGAACGTTCTCCCCAAGAACACAAGTCTGTTCTTTGCATTCTTGGTATTGGGAAACGGCCCAGGTGACCTGGTTCTAGGAAACCAGACATCGGAGACAGGTCTCGAGCTCCTGATTAAGGCGTTCCGTCTGCCCATTGGACTGCGGGTGGTATCCGGAGGACATGCTGACGGTGGAGCCGATGAGCTGGCAGAACTCCTTCCAGAAACGTGAGACAAACTGTGGTCCTCTGTCTGAAACAATATCACTGGGGAAACCATGGATCCTGAAAATATTATTCATCATGACCTCTGCTGTTTGCTTAGCAGAGGGTAACTTGACAAGGGGAATGAAGTGTGCCATCTTTGAGAAGCGGTCCACCACCGTCAGGATGGTAGTGTTACCTTTAGAAGGTGGCAATCCAGTCACAAAGTCCATGGAGATGTGGGACCACGGCCGTTGAGGAACAAGCAGTGGGTGCAGCAGGCCCATTTGAGCCCGAGGCATGGACTTATTACAGACACATACTGAACAGGCTGCCACGTACTCTGAAACTGCCTTTTCCATAGCCAGCCACCAGAACCTCTGCTTTATCACGTACATAGTCCGTTTTGACCCCTGGATGGCATGTGAGCATGGAGGTGTGAGCCCAGTGGATCACCTTGGAGCGTAATGACACAGGGACAAACAAACGGCTATTTGGACACCCACTAGGTGCCGGAGTCATAGCATTAGCCTGCTTAACATCTGTTTCAATTTGTCACGACACCGCTCCAATCACACAGTTCCGTGGAAGGATAGATTTGGGTTCTTTGGCAATAGGTTCACGGCCATAAAGACGAGACAGCGCATCCAGTTTAGCATTTTGTGTGAGCCAGGTTGAAAAGACAGCATGAAGTTAAACCTGGTAAAAACAGAGTCCATATGGCCTGACGTGAATTGAGTCTTATAGCTTTCCTGATGTATTCCAAGTTCTTATGGTCTGTCCACACAAGAAAAGGTTGCTCCGCCCCCTCCAACCAGTGCCTCCACTCATCCAATGCTGTCTTGACAGCTAACAGTTCCTTGTTCCCCACATCATAATTCTTTTCTGCTGGAGTCAACTTACGCGACAAATAGGTGCAGGGGTGCATCCGGTTATCCTTGGCGGACCTCTAGGACAACACCGCCCCAATCCCCTTGTTGGATGCATCGACCTCGACCACAAACTGCCAGTGGGGGTCAGGAACAGTAAGTACTGGTGCTGTGGTGAAAAGTTCCTTCAGGCACTGGAAAGCTTTCTCGGCCTGGGGGGTCCACTGAAAAGGTACTTTGGAAGAGGTGAGTATATGCAGGGGTGCAGCAACAGAGCTGAAGTTACAAATAAACTTCCTGTAGAAATTGGCAAACCCCAGAAATCAATCAGCCACTGCACTGACCTGTGTCGGACCCATTTGCATCTGGTTGGCAGAGGCGATGTATCCCAGGAACGAGATAGTAGCTGCATGAAAGTCACATTTTTCAGCTTTGACGTAAAGTTTGTTCTCCAAAAGCTTCTGAAGGACTTGGCGTACATGAGTGACATGGGTCTCAGTATCTGGAGAGAAAATCTAAATATCATCGAGGTACATGAATACAAAAATATTCAAGTATTCTCTCAAAACATCATTAATAAAAGTCTGAAAGACAGCAGGAGCATTGCATAGTCCAAAAGGCATGACAAGGTCCATTAGGAGTGTTAAAACCTGTCTTCCATTCATCTCCTCCTCTGATCCTGATGAGGTGATAAGCATTCCTGAGATACAACTTTCTTTAGCCATGGAAACCCCAAAATCAGCGGATGCAGTGCTGAGTCAAATAAATGAAATTGCATGGTCTCTGTGTGGGTGTCGTTTAATGTTACCTGAATCGGTTCAGTACAATGAGTCACTCTAAACAACAACCCACCATCCAATGCAGTAGCCTTAACAGGGTGGTTCAGCGGAATAGTCTTAATCTGGTTCTCCATCCATCCATCTTCTTCCGCTTATCCGGTAACGGGTCGCGGGGGTAGCAGCTCCAGCAGGGGACCCCAAACTTCCCTTTCCCGAGCCACATTAACCAGCTCCGACTGGGGGATCCCGAGGCGTTCCCAGGCCAGGTTGGAGATATAATCCCTCCACCTAGTCCTGGGTCTTCCCCGAGGCCTCCTCCCAGCTGGACGTGCCTGGAAAACCTCCCTAGGGAGGCGCCCAGGGGGCATCCTTACCAGATGCCCGAACCACCTCAACTGGCTCCTTTCGACGCGAAGGAGCAGCGGCTCTACTCCGAGCTCCTCACGGATGACTGAGCTTCTCACCCTATCTCTAAGGGAGACGCCAGCCACCCTCCTGAGGAAACCCATTTCGGCCGCTTGTACCCTGGATCTAATCTGGTTCTGTCGGGCTAAATTCCAGTCCATGAGACTTTCATCTGCACCAGAGTCAATTAACACCTTCTGAGAAACAGTCTGGTTATTAATGGAAAGTCTTACTTGGGTCAGTGATCGAGGAGGAAAATCCGAGGTAATCCTGCTCACCAGCGCCCTCCTCTTGGCTGGTGAGCTCGTTCTTTTCCCGGGCAGGTGGCGAGTTGATGGCCTAGTTGTCCACAGTAGAAGCAGAACCCCTCCTGCAGACGCCGCAGTCTCTCCTCTGGCGATATATTGGTCCTCCCCAGCTGCATTGGCTCCTCCAAAGCGCGTGGTGGCATGGTCGTCATGGTCGTCATGGGAGCTGTCGATGTAGGGAACGAAGAAGTCCTTAAAGGTTGGATCCCCGGAGAGTGCCCCCGGTGACTGGGAGGAGGAACTGCAGTCCGCTCTCTATCCCTCTCCCGGAGCCTGTTGTCCACACGAACTGACATGGCTATAATGGATTCTAAATCCTGGGGAAGCTCTAAGGGCGCTAACTGGTCCTTAATGGGCTCTGACAGTCCATCATGAACGCATCTATTAACGCTGGTGTGTTCCACCCGCTATCTGCGGCTACAGTGCGGAACTCAATGGCATAATCAACTACTTGACGGTGGCGCTGCTTGATCTGCATGAGGACCCGAGAGGCTACACTGGCAGGTGAGGTGTGATCGAATATTTTGCTCATTGTATCTTGAAAAACTGTGAGTGACTGGCAAATAGTAGAGTCTCTGGACCATTCAGCAGTGGCCCAAGCGGCGGCTCTGCCAGTTAAATGGGACACAATGAAACAAAAGCTGCCTGGTTGTGTCTAAAGTGCAGGTCACACTGGACTAAAAAGGTCCTACAGTCACCTGGGTCCCTTGAGAATTTTTCTGGGGAGGCCAAACGCCGAGCCAATGGAGCAGCCTGATTTATAGTTGTCGTAACAGCAGAGCCCTGTGCAGAGAGGGCAGTTTGAAGTGTATTCTGTGTTTGTTCTGTTACACCTTGTAACACGACCCTGGTGGACCCAAATGCACGACTCACAGACACGGTTGAAAGTTAAACAAAATAAAGTCTTTACTTGAAAAAGGTTTAAACAAAGAAAAGCGCTCACAAGGAGGATAATAGCAAACAAACGTAATGGCATAAATAACCTGGCTGGAACATTGACAAGACTGACATGGAGACAAGACAAGACGAACTGGCACAAGACAAAGGGAGATAAGGACTATATATACAAGAGGTAGGGGAGACCAGGTGAAAACAATAAGGGGCGGGGAAGACAATCACAACGGCAGGAAAACCACACAAAGGAGGGGAAGTCAGGATCTGAAACAAGAGGGAAAGGTGAATACAAAATAAAACAGGAAGTGCAGAACAAGACAAAAAATGAGTAACTAAACTTAAACTTGACGAGACATAACAGGTGGTTTCCCCCGTTGCTGTTCAAATCCCCTAGATGAATTGTTTGGCCCTTAAGCCACGCAACTGATTAGCCAAAACTTTCCCAATTTAATCACTGTGTTCATAGTATGTACGCCTACTTCTGAGTAACCTACTCAATTTGTTGAGAAGAGTGAAGGTCAAACTCTGTCTGAAGTTGTACACGTTGCTTGTACAGGTCTGGTGAGGGAGAGTTGGCATACAGACTATCCAGCCTTAAAATTTGATTGTCAGTGAGTTTATTTTTAAATGCAACATAAGAGATTATTTCTCTTGTTAACCCTTGTGTTGTCCTTCATGTCACGGGGACTTGTTTAGTTTATGTACTGTCCTACTACCCTGGCGTTGTGCTTCGGGTCCCTGGACCCTTTCGTGTGTGTGTGTGTGTGTATGTGTGGGTGTGTGTGTGTGTGTGTGTGTGTGCGTGCGGGCGTAACATCATCTCACATCTCACACAGCAGACACATGCCAAAGGGTTTTTATTCAAAAGATTTTCAACAGTGTTGTTCATGTCACTTTGTTGCACCTGTTCACATCTCAATAGCACACACTGTGTGTGCGTTGACGTCGCTCGTCTCTCGTGGTGTTCAGTGTCAGGCCGTAGGCGATTCCAGGTCGACACGGTCAAAAGCACGAGCGAGACAACGGGTGTCGTCGTCGTCGTTGTCGTTGTCGTTGTTGTGTTTGTCTGCTCGTTGTTGTGCAGAGCAAAGCCCAAGCCCAAACCGGCGGCGTTCGAGCCAAGAGGCTACAGTCCGCGCACACATTCCGCGCAGTTGAGCCGCGTGCATCTCCCGCAGATGTATCTCTTGCAGGCCCCGCACGCGGTGTATGTCTTGCGGTCCTTTGTCTTTGGACAGAGCTGACACCTCTTCCTCTTGCTGGCCACTCTGGGCGCGGTCGGTTCCACATCGTCGTCGTTGTCGTCGTCGTCAACACCCTCTCTGTGCTCTCGAGCGGCCGCGGCCCTGCTCGTCAAGGCCTTGACGAGTGCGGCGGACGCTTCCGTGCGAGGGAGACGCGAGCGTCTCTCGATGAGCGGAGTCACGAGCGCCCTGCCCAGCTGCTCCAGGAACACGCGCCTCCTGTAGAGCTTGCCGCGCATCCACTGGGGCCTGAGCTCTCGCCAGAGCACAAAGGCGTTGTAGGCGGACACGTCGAGGATGTTGTGGAACACGGCGAGGGGCCAGCGCGTCGTCTTCCTGCGGCAGCTGTACGTGCCGACGAGCTTGTCCAGGTTGTCCACGCCGCCCTTGGTGCTGTTGTAGTGCAGGATGATGTCGGGCTTGGCGTCCCTGGTGGCGCGGACGCGCGCCTTCCCCGTGTGCAGCGTGCTCAGCAGCAACACGTTCTTGTGCCTCTTGGGCACGTAGGACACCAGAGTGACGGTGGGCGTGAAGGCGAACCTGGACGAGAAGAGCGCACGGCCCTTGGTGTTGAGCAAGGCGCACGGCAGCTCGGGCTTGTTTTTGCGCATCGTGCCCACCACGGTGAGGCGCCTCTCGATGAGCAGCCGCCGGGCCAGCTCGTAGGAGGTGAAAAAGTTGTCGCACGTCACGTTGCGCGGACCCCGCAGGCCCTTGGTCACGTCCAGCACCACGCGCGCGCCCAGATTCCTCTCGTTCTTCTCCTCGTTCTTCCCCTCGTTCTTCTCCTCGTTCGCCTCGGTCGTCGGCGTCGTCGTACTCGTCTTCTCCTGCGTCGTGGTCGTGGTCGTGGTCGTGGTCGTGCTCGTCAGCGTCGTGGCGGTCTCTTTCTCCGTCATCGTGTTTGTCTCGGTCCTCTTCTGACGCACACCCGCCGGATGACCATTCGGAGTTGGAGTCGGAGTCGGAGTCGGAGTCGCTGTCGCTGTCACTGTGGTCGTCTTCTTTTTCTTCTTCTTCTTCTTCTTCTTCTTCTTCTTCTTCTTCTTCTTCTGCTACTACTAAATTTTCCACTTGGGGGCCATTGCGTGCCACGTGGGCGATAACCCGATGCAGCTCCAAATTTAGAGTCACACAGCGGGCCATGCCGGCGTCGCAACCGGCTGCTGAACCGAGTACAAAGAGTACAAAGGTCCAGAAGAAGAAGACGAAGAAGACAAAATCTGTACAATATACATGTATATGTATATACATTTGTGTGTGTGTGTGTGTGTGTGTGTGTGTAATAAAAGTGTTTAGTAGGACGAGAACGAGGTTTGTTTCTTTCCGCTTTGCCTCACCCTGTCTGTTTTACTACTACAAGCCAGGCCAGGGTCCCCCGAATATCATGGAATGGGTCACAGACACCCGAAGGCCAGAGCCGCGGTAGTAGACAAATACCATGGAATGGGTCACTGTGACCCGAAGGCCAGAGCTGCGGTAGTGGAGAAATACCACGGAATAATGTACGGGTCACATAGACCCGAAGGCCAGAGCAGTGGTAGTGGAGAAATACCATGGAATGGGTCACATAGACCCGAAGGCCAGAGCCGCGGTAGTGGAGAAATACCATTGAATACTGGCCAGGGTCACAGTGACACGAAGGCCAGCACTGCGGTAGAGGAGCAATACCATTGAATACTGGCCAGGGTCACAGTGACCCGAAGGCCAGAGCAGTGGTAGTGGAGAAATACCATGGAATAGTGGCCACATAGAATCCGAAGGCCAGAGCCGCGGCAGCCGTGGAGAAATATCACTGAATACTGGCCAGGGTCACAGTGACCCGAAGGCCAGAGCCGCGGCAGTGGAGAAATGCCATGGAATAGTGGCCAGGGTCACAGTGACCCGAAGGCCAGAGCTGCGGTAGTGGAGAAATGCCATGGAATAGTGGCCAGGGTCACAGTGACCCGAAGGCCAGAGCTGCGGTAGTGGAGAAATGCCATGGAATAGTGGCCAGGGTCACAGTGACCCGAAGGCCAGAGCTGCGGTAGTGGAGAAATACCAGCGAATAACGCACGGGTCAGAGAGACCCGAAGGCCAGAGCCACGGCGGCCGTGGAGAAATACCGTCGAATAACGTGCGGGTCACAGTGACCCGAAGGCCAGAGCCGCAGCGGCCGTGGAGAAATACCACTAAATGACTGGCCAGGGTCACAGTGACCCAAAGGCCAGAGCCGCGGTAGTGGAGAAATACCAACAAATAACGTACGGGTCACAGTGACCCGAAGGCCAGCGCTGCTCAAGTGGAGAAATACCAGCGAATAACGCATGGGTCAGAGAGACCCGAAGGCCAGAGCTGCGGAAGTGGAGAGCAATACCATGGAATACTGGCCAGGGTCACAGTGACCCGAAGGCCAGCGCTGCTCAAGTGGAGAAATACCAGCGAATAACGCATGGGTCAGAGAGACCCGAAGGCCAGCGCTGCGGTAGTGGAGAGCAATACCATGGAATACTGGCCAGGGTCACAGTGACCCGAAGGCCAGCGCTGCGGTAGTGGAGAGCAATACCATGGAATACTGGCCAGGGTCACTGTGACCCAAAGGCCAGAGCTGCTCAAGTGGAGAAATACCAGCGAATAACGTATGGGTCAGAGAGACCCGAAGGCCGGAGCTGCGGTAGTGGAGAAATTCCACGGAATAACGTGTGGGTCACAGTGACCCGAAGGCCCGAGCTGCTCAAGTGGAGAAATACCAGCGAATAACGTATGGGTCAGACAGACCCGAAGGCCGGAGCTGCGGTAGTGGAGAAATACCACGGAATAACGCGTGGGTCACAGTGACCCGAAGGCCCGAGCTGCTCAAGTGGAGAAATACCAGCGAATAACGTATGGGTCAGAGAGACCCGAAGGCCGGAGCTGCGGTAGTGGAGAAATACCACGGAATAACGCGTGGGTCACAGTGACCCGAAGGCCAGAGCTGCGGTAGTGTAGAGCAATACCATGGAATACTGGCCAGGGTCACAGTGACCCGAAGGCCAGAGCTGCTCAAGTGGAGAAATACCACTGAATACTGGCCAGGGTCACAGTGACCCGAAGGCCAGAGCTGCTCAAGTGGAGAAATACCACTGAATACTGGCCAGGGTCACAGTGACCCGATGGCCAGAGCTGCGGTAGTGGAGAGCAATACCATGGAATACTGGCCAGGGTCACAGTGACCCGAAGGCCAGAGCTGCTCAAGTGGAGAAATACCAGCGAATAACGTATGGGTCAGAGAGACACGAAGGCCGGAGCTGCGGTAGTGGAGAAATTCCACGGAATAACGCGTGGGTCACAGTGACCCGAAGGCCAGAGCTGCGGTAGTGGAGAGCAATACCATGGAATACTGGCCAGGGTCACAGAGACCCGAAGGCCAGGGAGAAATACCATGGAATAACGTATGGGTCAAAGAGACCCGAAGGCCAGAGCCTCGGCCGTGGAGAAATGCCATGGAATAACGTACGGGTCACAGTGACCCGAAGGCCAGAGCTGCGCAGTGGAGAAATGCCATTGAGTAACGTGCGGGTCACAGAGACCCGAAGGCCAGAGTCTCGGTGGCAGGGAGAAATACCATGGAATAACGTGTGGGTCACAGTGACCCCAAGGCCAGAGCTGCTGAAGTGGAGCAATACCATTGAATACTGGCCAGGGTCACGGTGACCCGAAGGCCAGAGCCGCGGCCGTGGAGAAATACCATCAAGTAACGTATGGGTCAGAGAGACCTGAAGGCCAGAGCCGCGGCAGTGGAGAAATACCACGGAATAACGCGTGGGTCAGAGAGACCCGAAGGCCAGAGCCGCGGCCGCGGCCGTGGAGAAATACCACGGAGTAACGTATGGGTCACAGTGACCCGAAGGCCAGGGCCGCGGTAGTGGAGCAATACCATGGAATACTGGCCAGGGTCACAGAGACCCGAAGGCCAGAGCCGCGGCCGTGGAGCAATACCATTGAATACTGGCCAGGGTCACAGAGACCCGAAGGCCAGAGCCGCGGCCGTGGAGAAATACCATGGAACAACGTATGGGTCACAGTGACCCGAAGGCCAGTGCTGCGGCAGTGGAGAAATACCATCGAGTAACGTATGGGTCACAGAGACCCGAAGGCCAGAGCCGCGGCAGTGGAGAAATACCATAGAATAACGTATGGGTCATAGTGACCCGAAGGCCAGCGCTGCGGTAGCGGAGATATACCATCGAGTAACGTATGGGTCACAGAGACCCGAAGCGCAACGCCAGGCCAATACAAAAAGTCAACTAAACTGAACGGGTCATTGTGACCCGATGGACAACATATTAACGGATCGGACAATGGCGCTTTGCCGGCATCTGCTGACAAAACGCGCTATAACATGCACTAAAACCCCAGTGACCGCCACAGGAAACAGAGATGGATGCTTTTCCACCCGTTGGATGTTTTTTTTTGATGAAATGTGGTCTGTGAGCTTTTTCTTTCTCTTTTTTTTTTAATCGATGAATGAGTGTTCTATGAGACAGCCAAAGAACGGTTCCAGAGGAGAGACAGTCGACACTCAGAAGCCTCTGCCAGCCTCGTGAGCACGGCTGCCTCTTTCTCCTTGGCACCAAGCGGGTGTTCATCTCGTGGCGGTCCATGACCCTGTGATTGACTTGCTGCCTGGCCACACATTATCCCCAACGGGATTGTTTTGTCAAAGATGTGCATCAGTGCACATGTTCGGTGTGCCTGGACATGGACTCTTGCTACGTGTGCTGCGTGTGCTGTAGAACGTAGTGAAATATCTAAACACATCAGTGAAATGAGAAACACAAACGTGTTCATTATCATGATCGGGTTTATTTTCTATTTCAATGGGGACAATGAAACGTGAATTGTCGTACATGCGCTGCGATGCTGTGTCAGAGTGGTCCTCGGGGCTGTCTTCATCACCGCACGGGCACCGTGTCAGGATCCCCAGGGCTCGCTCCACTGTCGCCACTTGAGCTTTCTGTCGGCGGTGACGACCGCTGTGGTCTTGACTCTTGGCCTGGCCTCGCCTCGCTTGACGCTGGTGACGATGCGTGCTCCACTTGCCGGGCGGCTGGGTATAGCACGTGTCTCTGGGGATAGTCGTGTAGGCTTTTCACTGTGGGGTCTACGTAGCAACACAATAAGGCCAGTAGGTCCCCGATATTGTGCCGGTGCGTAAACTCAACGAACAGGGGTCTGTTGAGGCGACTTTCTTGAGGTCCTATCAAATCGCATCCGCTTCGGTGGACACATTTCACGTGGACACGGGCCAAGTTTTTCTTCTCGTGATCTGTCAGAGTCCTGTTGTTTAGGCGCAGACAGTCATACCAGGCGGACATTGTGTTGGTTGCTGAGCTTTCTGTCTCGGTTGAGCATGACCTCGTTCTTGACAGTGACACGGGTGACCTAGCACGTTTGATGAGTGTAAATACGGGGCTTTCACGGATTAGATGAAGCTCGACATTGAATTGTACGGCTCGTAGTAGCTTCTGTGGTCTGGAGCGTAGGCTGCGGTGTTCGGGATCGCTCGCTGGCCACCAGCCTGGACAGTCTCGCGTCTCTCCTTGAGAACGGTGGAGGTCATGACCATGGTCACCACGTACATGGCGTAGATTACGATGTTGAACACGGCGATGGCACACTCCATATTATGCAGCCTCTGAGCGTTGCTGATCAGCGGTCGATACAGTAACTCCATGCATCCCGCTATCACGGCCATGAACAGCTCAATGTTCATCATGACGAGGCACGTGATCACGGTCCTGGTGCTCTTGGACCCGGCACCCCTGTATGGATCTGGCACGTCGTCCATTTTCAGTTTGCTCTCTGCGGCAAAGTAGCTGAGCACTATGCTCGCGACCATGGCCAGGCACCCCAGTGTGATTAAAGCTATCCCCGCGTGGATGTAGGCGTACTCGTATTCAGGCTTAGCCTGGGCCAAGGTAGAGTCCGCGGCTGGGCATCCCGTGGCCCTGGTGCCATGTTTGCTGTCGATGAAGTACAGGATGTTGTTGGGTACGGTGAGGAAGCCCACGATGAGAGAGGTGATGACGGCTATCGCTGCTCCCAGCTTACCCTTAAAGCGGACAGCGGCTCCGTTCAGTAGGGCCGGGACTTTCTTGGTATGGGCTACCAGAGTCTCGATGCTCATCGGGTTCCTATTCCGATGCATAGCTCAGAGAGGATCCTTGCCCCTCTTGTGGGTTTGTTGGTACTTACTCGCAGTGCGGTTCCTCCCGCCGCGGCTATACCAGTGAGCCGACGATCCTAGCACTTTAGTACAATGAAGCTCAATGACCCCGCGATCGAGTTCTCGGGCTCACATGGCACCCTGTGCGCAAAGTCTACCGCGGACCACCGTTGGTACAAGGTTCAGGGCATCACCAAGACTCTCGAGTCTATCAAGCTGTACAGGAAGCGAGCGCGCAGACACAACATGATAACCATGGACATGTTCACCAGGGTCGTTAGGGACCTGAACGCCAAGCCGGACAGTTCGCTCGAGTGGGTGCCAGAGTACGTGAGAAACCTGAATGTGCCCAACGAGTCCCACGGGTTGGCACTCAAGGAAGCGCTGTTGCAACTGTTGAGGTCAAAAGCGCTCACTCCGGAAGCGTGTAGGCTCCTGTGGGACAAGACCCACATGTCCTCCGTTATAGGCACTGTGGTAGACGCTCAGTGCAAGGACGTGTTCAACGAAAAGAAGAAAATACGTGACGTGGGTCCGGTGTCTCGCCTCATTCTCACGCAGCTCAAAGCTCTGTGCCTGACTCCGATATGCGCGGGCCTCAAGGTCGCCGGGGTGCCCAGGCCCGACAGGTTTAGCAGCAGCAGCAGCAGTAGCATACCCGGAGCATACACGTACCACAACGGCTGTACGCGGTGCATGTCCATAGCTGACACGTGGGGCTTCTACACTGAAGTGGACCTAGTTGCCCACGACACCGTAAGGGACAACGTGGTGCTGCTCGAGCTCAAGACCAGGAACAACGACACACTGGATCAGGTCACCTTGTGGCGATACAACACACAGCTGTGGCTGACATGGTTGATGTTCTCGCTCACGTACCCGAGCATGGCGGAGCGGTCCGCGGCTTACCTGGTGATCGTCAGACCCGGGACCAACCAGGTCACCATAAGGAGTTGCTCACGACCCACGATTTCTAATTCTCTACGCAACAAGTTCCCGTGGCTGAAAAGTTTCTGCCCGCAGGTGCTTAATTGTCTCACCCCTACGTGTGTGAACATGAGAGTCGAGACTCGTCTGGCCTCTGCAGAGCGGAGCGAGACCTCCCGGTTAGACGAGACAGAGTTGAGTTACAGGAACAAGCTTTTCAATGACGACAAGAAGAGGATCGCCGCTCGCGGCCTGGCCCGTCAGAATGAAGATGATTCCGACGACGATTAAAACGACCGTGGTCTACATAGACTCTCTTTGATGGAGGACATGGAAAGTTTCATGGATGCGCATCACATCTACCTGTCACTGTTTCGGTCGCAAGGTCGCTGCAGTTGTACAAACACACACACACACACACACACACACACACACACACACACACACACACACACACATATATATATATAGTTCTCCTCAGTGGTCAGACTGTGAGTCCTACACGGTCTTTGGTTGGATAAGCTGTGCCCAAGTCAGACCGATCTCAAGACCGTGTACTGTCTCGGACCCAGTGCTCCAATAGGCTCCTACTCCACCAGTTTGACCAACATGGGTTTGAGACACAATGCTATCCACGCAATGCTCGCAAACCCTCACCTAGCCCCGTTCAAATTGATCGAGCGCCCGAGTCAGCCACAGGATTGGACTCTGATAGACCATCTCATAGTAATACACAAAGTCAAGGAGAGTGACTACATCGAGGATGATGCGCAGGGGTCCATACTGAACATGGCCAGAACGCTGGCGTTGTGCTACATCGAGGAGAATGAGGGCAGTCTGTGTGTTGTACTCGTCAAAGATGGAACTAGGGCTCAGAAGCCAGCCGTGAGGGAGTTGAGACTCAGCCGCACGCCTGCGCCTCACATGGAGTTCTGTATGCGCAATCTATGCGCCATAGAATACACAATGATGAAACTGTTGGCCGATATGGGTATGAAAAACAAGTTGTTTCTAGTGACCGGGGCCAAGGGAGAGGGTGAGGGAACCTCTGTTGAAAACCTTGTGTCATTCCATGAGTACAAGTACACGGAGGATGACGGCGTGTCGCTGAACATGCTCAGTGATCCGACACCTACCAAGTGTGAGCTCTGCAACGTCTATCCCAGTTACGGAGAGATAGAACGTCCCCATGGTCTCGAGGGCGTTTTCGTGGCGAGCTTCGCGGACCCCGCAAGTTCACAAGTGTCATTGCTGCGGGACGCGTGTCTGCAGTGTAGGAGCACAGAGGCTGACACGCTGCTCGTGGAGTTGGCCAATGTCCTCACGGGCAGCGTGACCGTGTGCAGTGGAGATTCCGATGTAGTGGCCGTGCTTACGGCTTGTGGACGGGAAGGGATTACCATGAGGATGGACAACAAGAGCTACCGGGAGGGTCGAGACATGCACACGTCGAGATTCGGCGACCTGCTGTTTGCTATTCCCGAGAAACATGCACCGGAACTGCCGTTTGGGGAGCGTTCTTCAAGCGAGGATAGGTTCCGAGTTCTGTGTGACATCGCTGCCAGGGACGAACACCTGCTACCAGAGACGCTAGAACAACACAAGACCTTTGAAGCCAGTCTGGATAAACACGATGAAGCCAAGGGGAGAGTCAAGCTAAAGCTAAACGTAGCTAGGTACCTGTACTCGGCCGGGATCAGAGGATCTCTGTACGTCACCTTTCTGTCTAGGTTCTCGAGCAAAGGGGACCGACTGAGTGAATTGTGTCGCGATGTGGACACACGCTGTGTCAAGGCAAAAACAGTCAGTTACCTATTCGAAACACTGTGGCCCGCATCTGAAAAGCCCAAGTGTACCGGTGAGAAAAGGAAGATCTCCTGTCTGCAGGAGCATGCCGAAGTCCCTGAGCTTGAGCTAGACGACCGTGTAGACGTGGCGGACCTGAGTGAGGAGCATGAAAAGGTCTTGTGCGGTCTCAAGCGCTTGAGCAATGCGTACATGAAAGGCCTGGTACAGCAGGGTAGCTACGGACGTTTTTGCGATTGAAGCAGGCAGGCAGCCATTTCTTTATGCGCATAAAAAGAGACATAATCAGAAATGATAAGGAGCGTACTGAAAAGCTGGTGTTCATGGCGCTGTGTGGAACCGACTACAACAAGGTGCCAAGAGAACTGGGGATTAAGAGATTGATGACCGTGGCGGTGGCCAAGCACACAGAGTTTTCCTCCTGGTGTCACTCGCTCAGGAGTCTATGGGACGCAATCGACACGTGTTCCCCTCGGGACTGCTACAACCTGGGTTTGCAACTCTCGGAATCGGCCAAGGTCCCGAGGTCTGTCCGGTCTAAGTATTGGACCGAGTTTAATTGTGACTTGATGGTCCGGAGCATGAAATATGTGTACGAACTGTGGAACCTGATGATACCGAGTCCTGGTCCCGAATATGGATTCTCTGAGCGTGACGGTGTAGTCTGCTTCAATTGTGAGGACTCCACACTGGACTCCACGCTGGAATCGGGGCTTGTGCCGGAGGTGTAATGTGAACTCGGTCTCGATGACCATGGCAGCATGATGTGTACGGTGTTGTAATATGTATATGTTGTGCAGTGTACAATAAACTCCTTTAACCCATCCTTTACTATCTCACAGAGTGTTTCTCTATGTTTGTGCAAATGACCAAGTGTATACTGGAGAACGTGTCACATGTTCTGTGTGTTGGGGGCTGTGCAACCGGGTCTTGGTGTCGACGTGGCATACAGTCTAGGAATCTGCACGCACAGCTGTTATGGTAAAGTGGTAAACTTGTGTTTCCACTCCATGTGTGAAGCCTGCGCCACACTGTCCAATGTCCAAACCTTACTGTGCAACGTTGAACCTGTGTATGCTCAGAGAGCACGAATGCTGTTGCTGTATGTGTTGTGTCAATAAAGACATCAAATTGAACGAACCCCATGGCGTGTTTCTTTTGTCTTTTGGTTGTACATGAAATCATATCTCACAGGGTGACACAGGCATTCATTACCCGTCACTTTCTAACCCTTGACATGGTTACTGTGTGAATGGATGGAAAGCAGGAAAGGAAATCAAACAACACGGTCACACTGTGATCAAGGCATAGGTACACTTTATTGACTCAAAAGTACATTGTACAGTAACACGCAGTTAGCTATTATAAACACAGAATGGTACAGACTTACAACAGAACACATTACGGGTTACACAGCTCAATGGTCACGATCCCGGGGTCTGTAGCATGAGAGCAAATCCGCTGGTCACCTTTGTTGACAGTGTGAGTGCAACACGCATCCATGTTCACACGGGACCATAGGTGATGGCATATTCCTCCAGCGTCTCCCACGGTCCAGCGAGCAGGCCTCACTTGTTCACAACCCGTGTAGAGACTCGTGGTAAACACAGATATGGTGTCCAGGTTCAGGAAAGCCCCGTGTAACGACACAAGCAGGCCTAACTCCCGTAACACAGACTCAGCTTTCTCCTGCTCAGGCGACAAGGTGCCATCCAACGCTCCTCCTACACTGTTCGCGTGATAAAAAATTAGCTGTCTTCCTGCACTGTTCAGTATGACCGATGGGCTATAGCTGTTGGGGCAGACAAGGATGATTTTGTCTTCTTCGTCCCGGCACACACTGCAGCTCTTAGGGAACGGTGGAGCCTCACGACAATCAGGAAAGGGATCGTTGCCATCTTTCCGGTACAGGAGGTTGTCGTGCCAGTCGTATATTTCTGCCAGTCCAGAACAGCGCTCCTTACTACCACTACATTCAAGGCGATCGTACTCTAAATCGTACGCTCTGGCCCGTATGACCTCCGCGATCATGTCTGCTGACAGCCCGGGGATCAACTCTAACTTGGAGCCATATAGATTGTTGATCGTAGCAAAGTCTGACGACTTTACGCCTAGGTTCACGTCGATGACCACCACTGTCGGAGCGCGCCCCTCCGGCGAGTGTATGGTCAATATCCAGTCCAGTACAGCGGCGATCTCTTCCTGGCGTGGCGTGACTCGGCTAGAGTGGTGTAAAAATCTGAACTTCACGCCACTCCTCTCTCCCCAGCCTCGGCGGATGACAGCGTGCAAGGTGTCCACGGCCGCGAGTGCCATGTACAGCTTGGGCGTCTTTGCATTGTCCTTGTTCGAAAAGGATCGTACGGCTAGAGACAAGTACTGTGCACCGAGACCCGGTGCTCGGTCTTGTATCAAGATGTCAAACTCCACCAACACGACGCTACATCGCAGCACGTCCAGAGGCGCAGACGGTGCGTCTCGTCTCAGTCCAGACGAGACGGTGGTGAAAATGTCCATCTTGACTAGACAGAAGCTTTCAGTCGTGGCGGGGACCGAACCGTACAGAACCCTACCCGCGCTCCTCATCGAGGTGTCAGGTTGCTCGCGTGTGATTGCCAGAGTCCAGTCGTTCTTATTACCCTCGACTCCTTTTGACAGGTGAGCGAACGGGGTCGAGAGACACGTGGGTGAGCACAGGCCTTCGGGGTGGATGTAGTCCAGTAGCGCTCGGCTGCAATTGCAGGCCGGGCTCAGCTTGGGTTTCCAGATACAGTTGACACTGAGCTGGGCAGATATTCCCATCGCGGTCCTGTGCTGTTTGTCACTAAGGGCAACGTAGGCTTGCAATGTGTCGAACAGGCCGCAGTGGAAGCTTTCCACGACGAGCGAGATGTCCAGCGTGTCCACCAAGAAGCCACTTGACGAGTCCCGTTTTGTCCAATCGAGGACTCTGGTAATGTTGTATCGCGAGTTGTATTTCTCAACCTTCTTCTCGTTTGCTGCAAACACTAACCTGCTCCCAAAGCTACCCGTGTGCCACGTGAGCTGGTTGAATGTGTACCTGTCAGACATGCCCATGGGGATAGTGATTTTGGTGGGTATGATGACCGTGTCGTGTTCCGCTAGCCACAATGGATTGGATTGCGTGAACTCGATGGACACCTCGGGTCCCGGATCTTGCTGGCCGAGTAGCGGTTTTGCCACAGTCTCGTACATGAGGTTTGCCAATTCGTAGGATGACATTTTGTTCAACATGTAGTAAATTTTCTCGAACAACATACCCGTACACATGGGCTGGTACTCAAAGTTGCACCCACACGTGTTTGGTTCCAGCCTGGAGAATTCAACGCACATATTATCAAGAACCTCCTCTGGCATGTCCCGGAGCCACACCACGGTCAGTCTATCGAGCGTGTCGAGAAACACCTTGGATTCTATCCTCTGTGCGAAACCCCCCGGTGCCACGTAATCCCTCCGGTGTCCACATATTGTGTCATGCCAGGACGTTCCGGCGAGTATCACACTCTGACCTTCGGGACATGGCAGACTGTGTGGCTTACAACGTTCGTTAGACTCCCCGTTCACAAATTGCCCGCCCGGACACACCGCTGCGCATCGTAGTCCTTCACCGCCTCTGGGATCTCTAACGGGTCGCCCCAGAGGACATTGGCGTGCACAGCGTGCCTGGTGGCTGGCCGTACACCCGATCAGATACGGCGTAACCTTCGTGCGGCAGTAGTTGACGTTGGGACTACACTTGTCTGGATTGACATTATCCCACGAAGGCACAGATTTCTGACTCGCAAGACTCGTGATCAGCGCTGTTAGCACATAGAGTACGTGCAGCGGGTTCATGATTATTCTCGTCACGCACGGACATCGACCGGTTAACACATGTTGTCAAATAAATCTCCCGAGGACCGCTTGTCAACCAATGGAACCCGTGACACGGAAAACCCTGCTGAGTCTATTCGACGGCACGGGCAGCATTTGCAGACCCTTTGTGGAGGCAGGCTGGAACGTGCGAAGGCTAGACGTCGACGGTGGTCACGGTGCTGATATCGTTGTAGACATACGAAATTGGGACCCCGTCACACACTGGTCGGGACCGGCACCCGATGTCATATTCGCCGGTCCGCCGTGTGAACACTACAGCTTGGCCAGGACTCGCGCTAAGACACCCAGGGACCTGAAGCGCTCAGATTCTCTGGTGAGGAAAACGATAGACATCATAGAGCACTTCCATGCCATAAATCCTGCCATGCAGTACTTTGTGGAAAACCCCGATTCTAGTATGCTCTGGAAGAGATGGGTTTCACACAGGCTTTACGAAGACGTCAGGAATCACCCCGAGAGCGTCTTCGTCGAGCTGATGACCCGCAGTGAGGAAAAGAAAACGCGTCGGGATGTCGAGCGGGCCAAGACGACGGGTTTCAACATGGCGTGCAAGGACAAGCGCGTTGTTAGAGTCGACTATTGTCAATACGGAACCAGGTACAGGAAGAGGACCCGACTGATGACCAACAACCCATTCCGAGGCATCATGTGCAAAGGTGACTGTGGCAACATCGCAGAAGGAAGGCACGTTGAGGTAGCTCAACGAGGACCCCGTCTGTACTCGAATGCCAAACTGGCGTCACTTGGATATCGTACTCACACCCTGGATGAGTTACACGCGTACCCCTCAGGTCTAGTCAAGGCAGTATTTGAGCACGTCAACGGAGCCGTGTCCCGTAAAAGACAAGGCCTTGGCCCCACATGCCCAGAGCCCGTGTTAACTCCGCTGAGGACTCCTCGATCTTTGTTGCCGTGTTGCTGAATGTCTGTACAATCTACACCGTGAACCATTGTTGACACTGACATTGACAATAAAGACACTCAATCGGGGCTTGTTTGTATGTCTGTGTATATGTATGTATGTATGTATGTATAAGTGTCCATATCATTGTTACAGAAATAAAAAAAAATTAACAAAGACACATGTTGAATTTGTACAGCCTTTTATTTTACTACAAAGCACACATACTTTATGGAAAGAAGATAAAGTGTAATTGTCAAGGCACCGGATAATAGCACACACACGAGCAGCTACGGCTTGAACATCTCCAGCACGGTCGAGCCAGACCTTTGTAGCCTCCATCATGTGGAGCCAGACCTTTGTAAACTCCTGCACGTCGAGCCAGACCGTTATTGAGTTAAGACTGCTCACGGTGCAAAACCTGTGAGCTCAGTGTGTGTAACAACGTCCACTGGGCGCTCAGTAACAACTCGCTCAACGCACAGGTCCGTTTCCCTTCATTTTTATTTGTCAACCTGAGCCTGCTCATGGTGCAAAACCTGTGAGCTCAGTGTGAGTGAGACAATGTCTTGGCTTCAGACATGTGGAGCTCTCCGTATCAACTCGGCCCAGGACTCGGTCCGTGTTGCAGAATGTTGCCGAACGTCTGTACAATCTACACCAAGAACCTTTGTTGACACTGACATTGACAATAAAGACACTCACTCAGGGTTTGTTTGTTTGTATGTATGTATGTGTGTGTGCATTTTTGTTCAACGCAAGACTGCTCACGGTGCAAAGCCTGTGAGCTCAGTGTGTGTAACTACGTCCACTGGGCGCTCAGTAACAACTCGGTCAACGCACTGGTCTGTTTCCCGTGTTGCGGAGACAAGACAGACTGAGTGAGACAAGGTCTTGGCTTCAGACATGTGGAGCTCTCCGTATCAACTCGGCCCAGGACTCGGTCCGTGTTGCAAAATGTTGCCCAGCGTCTGCACAATCTACACCAAGGACCGTTGTTGACACTCACTCGGGGCTTGTGTGTGTGTGTGTGTGTGTGTGTGTGTGTGTGTGTGTGTGTGTGTGTGTGTGTGTGTTTTCAGTTTTATTTGTCAACCTGAGACTGCTCACGGTGCAAAACCTGTGAGCTTAGTGTGTGTAACAACATCCACTGGCCGCTCAGTAACAACTCGCTCAACGCACAGGTCCGTTTCCCGTGTTGTAGAGACAAGACAGACTGAGTGAGACAAGGTCTTGGCTTCAGACATGTGGAGCTCTCCGTATCAACTCGGCCCAGGACTCGGTCCGTGTTGCAAAATGTTGCCCAGCGTCTGCACAATCTACACCAAGGACCGTTGTTGACACTCCCTCGGGGCTTGTGTGTGTGTGTGTGTGTGTGTGTGTGTGTGTTTTTCATTTTTATTTGTCAACCTGAGACTGCTCATGGTGCAAAACCTGTGAGCTAAGTGTGTGTAACAACGTCCACTGGGCGCTCAGTAACAACTCGCTCAACGCACAGGTCCCTTTCCCTTCATTTTTATTTGTCAACCTGAGCCTGCTCATGGTGCAAAACCTGTGAGCTCAGTGTGTGTAACAACGTCCACAGGACTCGGTCCGTGTTGCAAAATGTTGCTCAGCGTCTGCACAATCTACACCAAGGACCGTTGTTGACACTCACTCGGGGCTTGTGTGTGTGTGTGTGTGTGTTTTTCATTTTCATTTGTCAACCTGAGACTGCTCACGGTGCAAAACCTGTGAGCTTAGTGTGTGTAACTACGTCCACTGGGCGCTCAGTAACAACTCGCTCAACACACAGGTCCGTTTCCCATGTTGCGGAGACAAGACAGACTGAATGAGACAAGGTCTTGGCTTCAGACATGTGGAGCTCTCCGTATCAACTCGGCCCAGGACTCGGTCCGTGTTGCAAAATGTTGCCCAGCGTCTGCACAATCTACACCAAGGACCGTTGTTGACACTCACTCGGGGCTTGTGTGTGTGTGAGTTTTTCATTTTTATTTGTCAACCTGAGACTGCTCACGGTGCAAAACCTGTGAGCTTAGTGTGTGTAACAACGTCCACTGGCCGCTCAGTAACAACTCGCTCAACTCACAGGTCCGTTTCCCTTCATTTTTATTTGTCAACCTGAGACTGCTCATGGTGCAAAACCTGTGAGCTCAGTGTGTGTAACAACGTCCACAGGACTCGGTCCGTGTTGCAAAATGTTGCCCAGCGTCTGCACAATCTACACCAAGGACCGTTGTTGACACTCACTCGGGGCTTGTGTGTTTGTGTGTGTGTGTGTGTGTGTGTGTGTGTGTGTGTGTTTTTCATTTTTATTTGTCAACCTGAGACTGCTCATGGTGCAAAACCTGTGAGCTAAGTGTGTGTAACAACGTCCACTGGGCACTCAGTAACAACTCGCTCAATGCACAGGTCTGTTCCAACACATTTTTATTTGTCAACCTGAGACTGCTCATGGTGCAAAACCTGTGAGCTTAGTGTGTGTAACGTCAACGGGGCGCTCAGTAACAACTCGCTCAAAATAAGATAAAGACACTCACTCAGGGCTTGTTTGTATGTGTGTTTTCTCGTTTTTTATTACTATCATTAGTCAACACAACACAGGTCTCAGGGTACAAAACATTTCGGCTTAGTGTGTGTAGCAAAGACCACGGCGCCCAGCGTGGCCCTGGAGTGTACCCTATGGTGTATAGGACAAGGGTAAGTTGTTGACTTTTCATTCGCCTGGACACAAAAGAGTCCCGATCCAGTCTTCCTAATAGTCACGGGGACACTCCAGAGCAAAGCCAGTCTCCGGGCTTCGCTTTCCACGTGGCCCTGATCCGGCACTTCGGCGAGCCTGGACACTAGCAAGGGCTGAGCGTGCCCCCGGGCTCTCAGTACTCCCTGGAAACGGTTTCCCAGCAACGTGACATCGTTCAGTATGGGGTTTGAGGACAGGCCCACGGAAAGGGATAGCGGGTCATCTAAGCCCGGGTCTTCTAGGTCTTGCGTGTTGAACGTGTCCACGTACTCGAAACCCGAGTCCTCCTTATAGCAGTTGGGGAGCCGTACGCACTTCCTAAACGAGTACGGGGCCTTGTCGATAGACGAGCGCCTGTTTGTCGCACGATTCGAGTCGAGTCTCAGATACCTGGACCCCGAGGAGTTGCAACCTCCTCTTACCATAGCGTTGCCCAGGTCACAGAGTCCGCACAAGCCTGCGTCCTCTGGGTAGGACAGCAGTACGTAGTTGAGAGAGACCTTCTCCATCTCGTCGAGCAAAGGTCTGTACGCCTCTATGCCCTCAGTGGCGCACAGCTCCACCGGCAGATACCATAGCATCCTCAGACTGAGTTTACACTTGGCTGAGGAAGCCCTGACGTACACGGCTATCTTGCCCACGGTGCTCGCCAGCTTCCCGAGATGCGGGTCGTGCTCCCACTCTCTCCTTTTCACTTTTGCAAGTCTAAACAGAGACTCAACTATCACTGAGATCAGACTCGTAGTCAAGGCCTCAGAGACCTTGCGCTTAACAGAGCGCTCCGCGTGGGTAGCGAATCTCTCGTTGCACTTCCGACAACACTTGAGGTCCACGTCCAGGTTCAGTCTGCTGACAGGCCTTCCGGGTAGAAACACCTCGTTGTAGCACAGAGAACGCGTGGCATCTCGGTTCGCGACAATAGTACTCAGGTGTCCTCTGGATGTCACAGTGTACCGGTGCACTGTCTTACCCGTAGCAGGGTCTACGGGGTCTTCCATGAGCAACACGGGGTTGACAGAGCCCCACGTTTCACGTGCCGGTAGAGTGCGCAAGGGCTCACGGCTGCGCGTTAAACAGTAATTGACCAAGTCGTCAAATTTCAGATCGTGGCCCGTGTGCACACTAAAGCTGTAAGGGAAAGCCCTCGGTCCGTCCGTCAGGGTCCCCGCGAGGTTGTTGAACGTGTTCACGGTGGCCATTTCTTCCCTGGGACAGGGGGAGACAAGACATCTTGGGTTCCTGGTGCTCAGCTCAGCCGGTACGGTTTGACGTTCGTCGTCTAGTTTGTCGAGATTGTCTAGTGTCTCCCCGTGACGACTCGACGAGGGTTCCTCTCCTCCAGTCAGCCCTGGGCATTCCTGTTCAAGTTCAGGCCGCTCCTCCCTGTTGTTGGGGTAGTTCCACTGAGAAAACAAGATGTGATCGTGCCCCGTCAACGGGATCCCATGGAGAGACCTATGAGCCTCGACACTCCTGTCGAGTAGCCCTCCCATGGCCGTCATGTCTCTCGTGTCTGGGAGTCCCAGGTTACCCTGATGTGTGGAGTAGTGCAGACCTAGGGCTCGGTTGAATAACGGGTAGTGGTGCATGATGTCGTACTTTCTGGCGAGCATCTCACCTACCGTGTCGATAAAGAGTGAGCACACTTGCGCGCCGAGCTTCAGTTCCTCGTCCTGGGCGTTCTGTGTGTAATGCTCTAAAAAGCTTGCACACTTGACACCCTTGGACAAGCACATGTCCTCAAGAGCAGCCTGGGTAGCCACCGGTTGCAGGTCCTCGATCGGCTCCTCGACATGTATCTCCCGCTCCAGTATACAGACCGAGCTCCTCTTTCCGCCGACTGTGAAGTTCCGAAGTACTCGTGCAGAGTGGCAGGTCATAGTTTCAAAACTAGAGGCAACCACGCGGATGCACAGCGAGTCACCCTTGTGCAAGACAAGAGCTGCGGCCATGGTGTTCCAAACGTGCCATTCATTCTTGACGCTCCCTCGGGTCACGTAGCACGTAGCAGGAGGCCTTGATGAACAGCTGTCCCCAGTGGCAAGGGCTTTTCTTCCCTTTAGCCCGTGTGCTTTTGTGGTAGACGCCATGGCTTACTAGGGCACACTCGTGTACAAAAGTTAGCAAGAGAAGCGTCAGTGGTTCTCCCACCTATACCGGACACCCGTTCACTGTCGGAAGTTTCACCTGCAGTCGGATGTTTCACACCCCTGGTCAGACGCGGTCGGACTGTCATCCGTGGTCGGACTGTCATCTGTGGTCGGACTGTCATCCGTGGTCGGACTGTCATCCGTGGTCGGACTGTCATCCGTGGTCGGACTGTCATCCGTGGTCGGTTTTCAGCCGTGCTGAGACTCACTTACCAGTCAGGGGAAACACCCCGACAACCCCCGTGGATTACAATAGCTTACCCGTACCGGGGACAGACCCGATGGAAGTGCAGAAAGGATAGGATAGGATAGAAGAGTAATAGAAATGGACCGCAAGGTGTATACGTGGCCAAATGAAACACGCGCAATCACAATCACACTGTCATACTCACATCGTTACTGGAAGACAAAAAGTGAGCATAAGAAGGTCCCTTGTAACCCGGGTCGAATTTGTAGGTCCTGTTCTCCGGGTTGCCGCAGATGTCTGTGGGTTTCTCCGTGTGTCTGAACGACGGCAGTTGCTGCATCTCCTCCATGGCGCTCTCCACGCCCAATCTCAAGGTGGTACACATGTGTTTATTCTGAGCCTGCACCATCACGTTGATGTCCAAGTGCAGGAGCACCGCGGCCAGCAACAGCCTCATCATCAGGCTTTTGCCACACTGTCTCGGAGCTAGGCACAGGGTGTAAGGGTTGGCGTAGCGAGAGAACTCTCTCTCCACATGGTAGCAGTGACTTAGGGCAGGGTTGACGTGGTCATAGCTCTCCGAGCCCAGAGGGGCTAGGCCCAGTTTGTCCAGCAGAGCGTGCTTGTACTTGAACAGAGCGTCGCCAAACTGGCTCCTAGTGACACCCAACACCACACCCCTGAAGAGCTCTAGCTGAAAGGGTTCCATCCTCATGCCCTTGACTTGGAAATATTCAAACACCCTGTGAATCAGCCGTTCGAATCGGTACATGACAGAGCCGGACGTGTCCTTCACACACACGCCGTGAAGCCGTAGCCTGCGCATCCTAGCCTTGGCACCCTCAAGCCCCAGCTCCCGTATCAGCGCAGCTTGTGCCACACGGTCCGTTATCAGGCGATTGTACTCTGTCATTCTGTCGTTCTCCATCTGCTCACTTTCTCTGTCACGGTCGTCCTTGGAGAGCCTGGTTCTCACACAGTCGACAGCCACGCCAACGGGCACGGACCTAGAGTTGTCGATGGGATCTCGCACCACGTTGCCGAGCAGCCACGAGCAGTCCTCCGGGTTCGTGGACAGCGCTCGTTTGGGATATTGCAACCCCGTTGAGGTGTTACACCCAGAGATCAACTGGAGCTCCGGCAAAGACGAGAGCGTCATACTATGCCCCAGAGAATGCATCACAGACAGCTCCATGTGTCTCCCAGACAAGGAGCGAGAGAGCCCCTCACAATCTACAGTAATGGAGTTTGTGTTACCACTCAAGATTCACTTTAGATACTGTTGGCTTTACTCTGGCGTGCCCTGGCACAACACCAGGCGCCTGGGAAATAGAACGGAGCAGTTAACCGAACGAGAATGGCGCCACGTAAACCGAACGCTGATGGCACACGAAAACGCCGAGCTGTGCAGCCAGGTGTGTTCCGTCCAGATAGCCGACCAGCAAGACATGAAAGCCTTCTGGTTGACCGCGGACGGACGCCTGGTCTACGTGGATCGACTCGCTGAAGACATCAAGTTTCGCCGCCTCAGGCAGCAGAACCTACGCGTGGCGCTGTCCTTGTGGACTAGCAACCCAGAGCTGTGCGGACCAGCGATGAGGGCTTCAGCCTCGGCTCACGCTAACCTGACTAGCATATGTGGCGAGGCTATGAGTTTGAGCCAGGGTAGGTTCTACAACGTGTACGCCAAGTATCCTCTCCCCATCAACACCAACGGCGTCCAGGATGTCTCCTTCGGGGTGCACGGTGTGCAAGAGATGGACATTGATGCCAAGGAGATACGGGACGGTCAGGCGTTACTCATTGCGCTTCATCCTCTTTACACGGAATATCTCAACTTCATCACGGACCCCTCTACGGTCCCCAAACTCAAGGAAAGAGTGTGGCTTCTGGGTGCTCAGTGGTTGGTAGAAGAGGACCTTTTAGAGGTGCAGTTTTCACTGAACCAGAAGAGAAACTGGCTTGCAAGAATGTTCACTAGACTGGCCTTATTTCTGACTATGTCATGACAAAGAAGTGATGGGCACAAAAAAAAAAACACAACTCGCACAAAAGAAAACAAACCAGAAGCGCCATGCGTGGTTCCCCGGGACAGTTTATCAGTTTATATGACTATGTACAGTATATGCCTGTGTTTGATGTCATTTGTACGGTGTGATACCCTGCTGTGCACGGATCCAAACTTTGCCACAGCTCCTTTTGAATGACACATTTTGTTACAATAAAACAGAGCCAGATTTCGGTGGGTTCCAATGCCGCTGAGCGGCATATCCCATACAGCAATCTTCCAATTGTCAATGTGCGCAAACGGACAAACAGCCGTGCTCGGACAAACGGCCACAGTAGGACACATTTTCTCCGCTGCGGCTTGGTATATCACAGAGCACACAGGGTCATTGGTCAAGAAGCCTCACATAAACTGTAGGTGTGCAACACAACCGAAGGATATCATGGAGAAGTACCTGACAGGCACAGTAATCGGCCAAGGTGCCTATGGAACCGTATACAAAGCCACGTGTCAAAAAACTGGAAAAGAGTTTGCCTTGAAGTGTCACAAGCGCGGCGTAGAGGAAGCAACCGTGAGAGAGCTATCCTGTCTCACGGCACTACAGGGTCACCCTTATGTGATCCAGATCCACGAATGTGTCATCCACAACGGAATGATGGCCACGCTCATGTCCTATGCACCCTACACATTGTCGAACGTGATTCACAGTGGACACCTTCTCTGTCACGAGCAAGTCCGAGCGCTAGAGATTATTCCGTTGAGTTTCGTGGCTCGTTTCTCAGTTCAAGTGGCTGAAGCACTGTCGTACATGCACAGACTGAACCTGGTGCACCGGGACCTGACGCCATTCAATGTGCTGTTGACAGAAGACCTAACCGTACAAGTGGCTGACATGGGCCTCTCTAGACATTCCTGTAAATGGATGAGCACACCTGTGGTGACGGAGGCGTACAGGGCCCCTGAATTGTTTGTGGAAGGTGGAATCTCAGAGTACACTTGTGCCATAGACATGTGGAGCCTGGGAGTGATGATTGTCGACGCCATGGAAGGGAGAGTGGCATTCGCGAGCACTGGGGTGTCCCCGTACCAGATCATTGTGAGGACATTGTGCCCCAAAGACCACCCCGATGCATCACTCATGCCTTGGGACCCCAAGACCCTGATGCCCCAGGTGATGAAGTGTGCACTTGTCAAAAGGATCGTCTTCCAATTGCTGGCTTTTCGCGCGAACGAGAGACTTTTGGCTCACGAGCTGCTGAAGGACACAGAATGGACTGAGGCTGCTCACATGACCAAAGAAGACAGAGACCTGGTCAGAGACCTGGTCAGAGACCGGATTGATCGCCGGCGGGTGGAAGTACGAATAAACAAGCAATAGCATGAACATGATTACTTTATTCACTAAACGTGTACATGATTCACAATGTGTCAGTGTATAAATTGACAATAAACATCAAAGCAACCTTGATCACAATTCTTGTCTCTGTTGTCTATGTATAGAGTTGACAGTTAGGATCAGCACATGGTCTCACATCACAATGACATTGCCACAGGATAGTAGGCCTATACAAATCGGGATATAGCGTGGGCACGCGTTTGATCACATCAATCTGGATAGGCGATGCCATTGCAAGGGGTGTCAGAATAGCTTGTGCTGTGAGCGTGGTGGACCCCGCGGATCCCATAGACTAGTTCAAAAATACCACATGACAGACTGATAGGATACACTGTTTATTATTCGAACTGTACAGATAGTAACACATTGCATACAGAATTGCATACAAGTCACAGACATTTAGCAAGGGCACAAAGGGGATTTGAATAAATGGGCCAACAATGCACTTAGTTTGTTTAACAGAAACTCACTTTCCAGCGAGTGGTATTCACGGACAAATGTAAGGCCTCCGAGTGGTTGTGTCACGTACTCACAGTGAGGCTTTCTCTTAACCTCTAACTTAGAGCTGTACTTTAGATGCAGACCCATAACACACTGAGACATTGTGATGTAAGTAACATGATCCTCTGTGTAGACAAGATACCGATCCAATACAGCGTCCTCTTCCCGCTTGCCCGAGAAGAGAGCCAGCCGCCTCGCTTCGCTCGCCATGACCGGTTTGTAACTGTTCAGAGCAGCGTGAACGGTCTGCAGGCGCCGATGGCGTGGCGGATCCACGGATCCCTTGACCACAAAGTCCGGGTGGCACAGGGATTCCCCGTTCACCACGTACACCTTGCCAAAACAGTCGAGAAAGTGGGGTATCATCTCCGTTCTAGCCCCAGTGATCCCAACCAAAGGTTCGGGTATGTAACTGGAAGATACAAACAGTACACGGCATCGCTCGTGGGACCGTGGCTTTGGAAGAATCTTCAGTCCATTGGTTATGTACTGTGTGTATGCCTTGACAAGGTTTTCTTGGTCCAGAGGGGTTACGTGAGTTCCCGTGCATGAGGAGTCCAGGTCTAACAAGTGGTCATAAGTAAAGTCCTTACCCACCACATCACGGAACAGAGCATATGCGTTGAGCTTCTGTTTACCCCCTCTAATGACTACATAATCCACAGAGAAGTTACCGTACAGTCCTCTTGAGTTTGCCATACTAGACTTGAGTGGGACCTAGCAGAGTTGGGATACCAGCTACCAATTTCAGCGTGTCTCAGGGTTTGGCTGTGTCTGACCAAACGCTATCATTGGTTAATAACACCCAAGTGAACGTGAGAACGTGCAACACTGACAGGTATATAAGCCTATTGACACAGTGTCCAGTTTTACATACTTATACTACACACCACTATACACTACTGTACATGAAATGTGGAAGCAGCGGGCCATTTACTAACCGCCTTTGGCAACACAGTGTGTCTTTGTCCACACTGCGGGGTGTTTGTCGACGTTTGATTTCACCTTCTCTCAACAAGAGTCTCAGGAGATGTTCACCCTAGCTCGGTCGCTGGCAGACAGATAACATTTAAGGTCTGACAGGCTAGAGTTGGCGGAGCTACATTAAGGCATCCGAGCTGGGGCTTAGCATTCTAGCTGTTGCTGATTATCCCATCTGTTCTTCCCTGGATTGGGGTTGTGTCCCAAATTGTAGCAGAGGAAGAGAGAGAGAGAGCAGTCCTCCTGCAGCCTGTTAGCCCACCACCATGGATGTCAAACTGCTGACACTGATGGCTCTGCTGTCCGTGGCCACATGGGTACCAACCTCCAACGCAAAGCCCATCAGTCTGCAAGAGAGGTGCTCTTGTCGTTCAACCCTGAACACGGTTCCTGAGCACTCCGTCAAAGCGCTCAAGTTCCTCAACACACCAAACTGCCCCTTCCAAGTCATTGCCAAGCTGAAGAACAACAGGGAGGTTTGCATCAACCCGGAGACCATGTGGCTGCAGCAGTACTTAAAGAACGGCATTAACAAGGTGAAGAAATCTAGAAGACTCAATAACAAGAAAATCTAAACAATAATGGAAGACATGTCTGTTAACAGAATCATTTAAGCATGCAATAGAAGCCATTGTGGCATCACTCTACAATACCACACCTACCACTCCTTTTAGTCTTTCTGATATTAACAAAGCTCAACACTCAAGTGGCGCAACACATTTGATCGCACATCCACAGGGTGTTGTTGACATGACTCGTGATGTGCACTTGCTTTCGCCCTCTGTACGCGATGTTCGGTAGCACGGCCAGTAGCACCTTGGAACTGACAAAGCCCACTTCGTCCACGAGAATGAGGTCCGCGCTCTGTCCTCTGCTAGCCTGTGAAGACACAAGATGTGCACATGGGTTAGGATCACACTCGTAGTGACACTGGTTATTGCAACGGTTCACATGTGAGAGGGGCAGAGTTGGCTCCCAGAAGAAGGTGGATCGAGACGTGACAGAGAAGAGGAAAGGAAGGGGGGGGGGGGGAAAAAGACAATAGAGAGAGGACAGCCAACCGGGGCCGAGTCTCAGCGGACCCAGCATGTATCATTCCCATACAGCGTTAATAGAGGATCCGCAATGGGTGAGCTACTGCGTCGAGAACGAATGTTCTTTCAGAGACCACATTCGGGGCTACGTGTGCCCAACACACAGCAGCAGGCACGTGTGCTCGGCTTCCAGTTGCTCTTTGATACGATCCATGGCCACGCAAACCCGATATCAGGCGCGCTCATCAGAGTCGCCGTGCCCCGTTGCAGCTCTGCTCGTTTTTCAGAAGCCTCAGTTGGAGTTCAGAGGAACGTACTACGTGCCGGCTAAAGGGGACCTCGTCGAAATGGGCTACGGCGCGCTGGAACACGAACCGGGTACACGTCTCTGCGACGCGGAATTGGACGTCAACCATCTCATACTGAAAGCCAGCTTGCCTGTCATGATCGCACTGTTCTCAACAGCACTGACCGAGGAATTCGCTCACCAATACGAGACGATCGCCAAGAGTCAGGTGTTGAACAACTCGTGGAAAGACCCCCGTTTCTCCTGGCCGACCAAGATATTCGAGCTGGCCGAGGCGATACAGTTCACTGGCAAGCCCACGCTGCATTGCTCCAGAGCTATGTCCTCGGTTGTGAAGGAGGCGGTGTTGAAGAGCGCCGTGGCCGTATCGACGCTGTTCAACTCGCGTGATGACAAGATCACCCGCTTCATGAGGAAGGTGACGTGCAAGTACAACGATAAACACAGCAAGGGAGCTGACTTCAACACCATGGTGGTCATGCTGGCGCTGTGTCTTTTCCCCTATTTAAAACATCGCGTACTCTGTGACCTATTTAACAACAACAGAACTTTAGTGATTATGTGCTTTGACAAGACTCGCACCAGACACAACCAGTGGTCTACACTCGCCACGCATGTCCACCTGCACGCGAACCAGCCTGAGTTTGTAAAGGGGGTGCTAGCCAACGGCGATCTCGGAAGCTCCTTGCCCATTGTGGTCACAGTCACCTTGGACAAATACATTTCAGACGCTAGCTACTCTGAGAACAACATTGAGTCCATGTCTCACGGTCACAGCTGGTCTCCCCGGGACCACGGCGAGCAAATGGTGAAACCTCGGAAGGTTCGAAATCGTCCCCAACATCGACCGGAGTCATCATCCTTTCACCAAACAAAGACGAGTGCGCCACTCACGGGGAAAAGGAAGACTCCTTGCTACGCGGGGTACTACGAACGGCACGAGGGGAGACTCGAGGAGAAAGTGATGTGTTTAGAGCACTCGTAGTGGCCTCGACCTGGACCGCATAAACATTGCTCCCATTGATGCTATGATGCCTTGGTGTTCAATTGTGATGTACATGTGGCCTATGTGTTGTGGATGCTATGTGACTGTACAATAAAATATCACTCTCATGACACAATGTTTCCTTGGTTGGTTAATTCATATGAGACACACACACAACAATGAAGAAGAAAAGGACGCGATTCATGTTTGGTCAAGGTACTTTATTCAGACAATTGCGTGCATACATAGAAAATACGATAAATGAATGACAAGCAGGAACCGTCAAGTCTCTGGATGATCGGTTCAGGGGGGTACAGGCAATCCTTGTGCTTGTGGTCCTCTTCGCCTGGGTGTTTTCCCAGTGCTTTCGTTGTTCTTCTTTTGCATGCAGACAGGTCTTTTCCACTTGATAGTACCCGTAGCTCTACGCTGCTGCCCCTGTTGCTGCGGCGGCTTTGCGCCCACCGTGTTCCGATTCTGCCTCCTCGCCACATACTCGCTGAGTATTTTGTCGAACTCGATAGCAGAGCATTTTGAGCGCTCAGCGCTGTGTCTTTCCATAGCCTCGCATTTCCACTGCAGATTCACCATGCCGGTTATGGGAGCGTTACCGAACTGCACCAGTGCCTCGTAAGACTGCTCGGGTCCGGCTCTGATGACTCTATTGGCAAAGTCTCTTCTGAACGCTATCCCGCAGTGCAAGCAGTTCCAGAATCTGTGAGAAGGGCACGTACGCCGAGGCCGCTGGTCCTGTTGTGCGGACCTCGTTCGCATCTGAGAGCTCGGGCCCGCGGGACAATCTGAAGCCCACGTGATCTTGGTCGAACACGTAGAGCCCATCGCAGGCCATGTCCTCGGGTGAGTCTCCCATTCGCACGTAGCCATGACTCAGCTGTCGAAGCGTGCAATATGCCGTGATGTGCGAGAATAACCATATGAGGGAAGCTATCTTTCTGTTGTATGTGGTAGGTTGAACGGTTTTTTTCAACTGTAGCTCAACCCCCTTGGCCAAAGGCAACGCGATCATAGACACTCTCTTGGAATCACTTATGCTCTTCACCAGACTCGATGCGATCTCTATAGGAAAGCCCGAAGCTATCAGGTGCTTGAATAACACGACTCTCTCGGCCGTTATGTTGTACCTAGGCTTGTATCTTCGCACGGGACCTATCATCGCCATGCACATGTGCGAGAGTAGCTTGTCATTGTTACCCGTTGAGGCTGTGGACCTTAGGTTCCGTCGCAGTTCTTCGACGTTGCGCTGAGCCCGGAGCCTGTCCCGGCTCAGCTCGGGATACTGTTCTGACAGGACTTGGGCTCTCGCGCGGCTCCTGTTCAACGAGCCGTAAAATTGGTACAGGCAACGCAACGGGTAGGCGCTCAGATACCTGGGGGCCTCCAGTTCCTCGAGTGTGTGGCTGTGAGATTTCAGTTCGTGGAATATTTCTTTGCCCAACGTTTTCTGTTTGGTTATCTCATCCCGCCTCTTGAGCGACTCCAACTGCTCGAGAAACCGCATGGGTTTTAGACATTCACCCGCCTCGCCACTGTCCTCGGCCTCGTCGGTCATGAACACGCTACCGCAGGGTCCGGCTCTCACCATTTCCCCAGTGTCGTCAATGCTGAGAGCGCCCGTGTCCTCCGAGGCCGGAGTGGTGTCTTTCTGCGCGCACATAAACTGTTCGTGCCTCAGCGTGAAGTGGTAGCATGACATCTTGCGCCTCACGTCCTTCCATGTGTCCGCGGTTATCTCCGCCTCGAAGAAACACTCTGGACACTCCTTGGTGTCCATGGCCAGCTTCGGCACAATGGGGTACCGGAGCATGAGGGCCACAAAGTCCTGGAGCAAATTCAACGCGTTCAGGGACTCTTCGTGCGACCGTGTGATGATCTCTCTGCTCAGCTTCGCATATGCGCCAACAACTTCGGACAGTGTCAGCGGTTGATTGGGGTTTCGTACTATGGCGTCTTGCTTCTCTACGCCTCGCACCGTGAGCCACACCGTGTATTCGTTTACACGTTTGTTACAAGGCTCTTCGGGCGTGGATGCTGAGCACCTGGGCTCCTCACACGTGTCCACAAAGCTCTGCAGTTGCGGGTCAATCTCCCCGAGCAACCTCGCTCTGCACGCCAGATTGTACAGCTCGATCACGCTCAGCCTGTGGCCTCGGTGGGACCCGCTGCTGTTGTTGTTGTTGTTGTTGTTGTTGTCAGAGCCTCTAGCGCTCCCGGGGCTACAGCGTCTGCGATCCCCCTCCGCCCCTGCCACTCGGCTAGACACACCATGAGTCCTATCCATCTGGGGTCCGGTGAGCACGTAGGGTGTTTTATGTCACCTCTCTTGCACACAGAGGGCCAGAGGGTCGTTAGTTGAGCAAATGCAGATATGCCACTTTTACCGATAAACTTCTCGGGCGAAGCATAGTGCGCGGCAAGCTGGCTATATCCCGTAAGCGATGACCAGTAGCAGGTCTCTCGTTCTATGTTGTGCGGCAACTCCCTAAACATGTACACCAGGGCGCCCGCTCTCCTCCTGCGGCCGACGGTCACGACGACACAGCGGCTGATCTCGCGAGCGAGTTTCACCATCTCCTCTCTCCCCTCGCGTACCACAATTGCAATCTTCGGACGGCTGGGATACACATCGGAAGTGAGTTTGTCGGCCAAGGCAAGTGTTCCCAAGACCAGGTTGAGAACCCTTTCGCCTCCAGCATCCGAGGAGCCGCGCACAAACACCGGTCTCAGTCCGCAGCCGTAGAACAGCACTGTGCAAACGTCGTACATCAGCGAGAGAAATTTGTGAGGCTTGTAGTACTTGACGAGTCTGCCGCACTCGTCCAATGTCCCTTGGGTCCTGCAGTGGCCCACCTGGTTGTGCACGGGTTCGAAAAACACGTGTCCTTCGTTCCTAGGGAGACTGGGGACCAGTTCAATCTCGAGACGAGAATTGAGTAAGATGAAACTCGAAAGCTCCCTCTCACGCCACTCGCAGTTCACAGTCGTGTGTTCCCCGGGCTGGCCTACACCGCATGCTTCTTCGCAGTCTTCCCCTTCAGAGTACTCATCGAGGTCAGGCAACGCGCGTCTCTTCACAAAAAGGTCTGCAGCATTTTGTCTGACGAAAGACTCCTTGTAGTCAATCAGGTGCCAAAACCTGTCTCTTCTGGGTATCAGTTTCCCATCGGAGCACCTCTGCCATTGCAGCTGCTCACCGTGCCACCCGCCACAGTCGTGAACTAACACCTCGGCCACGTCCGTGTTGCCAGACTCCCATCTGTACTTTAACTCAGACACCTTGGAGCAAAAGGTGCCCGGGTCCCTCTTTGACCACGGCAATGCTCTCCTCCATGTTTCGGGACCTCGAATCCCCCGGGGTATGCCTCGCAGCTTGCAAAACTCCCTGAGCGATAGCTCGCAGCGAACGTGCACCTGGACACACTCGCCCTCGACACAGACCTTGGTGCTGTCCACGGGAGTGGTGACGACAGCGTGCACCCCTGGCTCCTCTGTCATCGTCGTCGTAGACACTTTCAAACTCTGCGGGTTCGAATGTAACACCAGATTTCCAGCCGAGTTGACTCGAACGATCCCCTTGGACTTTGCGACCGCCACAGACACGTGCTCCCTACAAGGCTCTTTGCAAGAGACCAGATAGCTGGTGCTACTCGTCTTCAGCACGTCTAAACCCCGGGGCAGGGTGTGGGTCCAGGATTCTGTCGCCGAGTCAGCTTCGGGCGTGAACACGGTCACCGAGCGCGATCTGAAAGGCCCCGTGGCACCCGCGAACCAGGCCAGCGCTCGCTGCAGATACTTGTACACCCCGCGTCTTAGGCATTTTATCTCGACCTCTTCGTGCACCTCTCCCGAGAGCATTCTACACGCTAGGGCCACTGCAAACTCCGGAGCCGAGCACACCTCCTCATTGTGGTACATCACACTCTCGTGACCCCGCGGCGCGTGTAATAGCTTGGCATCGTCGCACCGTGCTGCACCATCATCGTCATTGCAGCGCCACGCGTACCACTCTCCGGGTTCGGCTATCACGATCAGGTTGGCCATTGGCACCAGAGCGTCGCGTTTGAACGTGTTCAGGCCCTTGTTCACCACCTTACAAACGCCTCTGGTCCACACCGTTTCGCTAGGGCTGGTCAGCACACGGGAGCACAAGGCTTCGAAGCCTTTCCACGCCGCCGGGTCTCGGAGCCGAGCTGTCCTAGAGTCAATCTCCACGCACACGACTAGCGCTGTGAGCCTTTCCTGCCGCGGCTCGCCTGCACAACTCCTTTGTCGTCCAGAGGTGAATTTGGCAGGCGGCGCATCGCACAGCCACTTTACAGTATCTACGCTACAACCCCGGCGGGGCCCTATCACGGTCAGGCTCTCAGACACGGGGTAATCCAGTTCCCAGTCTTGACATGTCTCACCCGGGGCCTTGTTGAACCTCCACCTGGAGCCTGTCAGTTTGGCCCAAGACCTCACGGTCACATCGTATCCCTCCAAGGGATCCCGGCCTCCGCAGCGCATGAACATTTCGTCGATGACAGAGCTCTTGCTTTTACACTTGATGTGGTCTCGCGGCTCTATTGGCGCGGGGCCCGGCCACTCCGGGTCCTCTCTCTTCAACACGTCCGTTCTGTACGCCGAGCTGCTCTCTACGACCACCGCCACCGACTCCAGCTTGTGCACCAATGGCCCTCCATGTCTCAGGTAGAACAGCGGCGACTCGGCGGCGAACGCTAACACGAAGCCGTCCACCACCGTGGTGCCCGGGTAGCGCTTGACATCAGAGGACCTGCTCGCTAGCCGCATGAACGTCCAATCCCCGAGACTGGTGCTGACCTTACTCGGGAAACGCTCTACCTTGTCAAACGCGAACACGGGACCGAGCGTCTTAGAATAGGCTCCCAGGAGGAGCTCCTCTTCGTCTCCGCGAGGCAGCAGCTCGCAACCTTGCCAGAATTCCGAGGGCTGTACGGGCTCCGGGTTGCAACACCTCGACAGCAGAGGCGCCAGCCTGTGATCCTGAGCACACAAGAAGGCTCCGATGGTGTTAGTCCTCAGCCTCCGCGAGTGGAACGGTGCCTCGGTGCCTCGAGTCCACACCGACGCGCCTCTATGTCTACTCAGGGTGATCAGCTTGTATCTGGGGAAGCAGTTGACTCTGCAGCTCTCCGCCAAATGGCTCAGCAAAGCATACACAGCGTGCAGATCGCCCCGGCCGTGCAGGGTGAACTCGTAGTCGAGCATCACGTCTCCAACGTTCATGTCGGGGACACACGGGTGCACGGATCTGTAGAACCACGTCAGGCAAGCGCTCACGTCAAAGTTCCTCTTGGCGCCCCGTGTGACAGAGACCCGCGCACAGTGGCCCAGGAGCACGGCCTCGTCTAAGCACGCCTCGTACACGGAGCCACACTCGCCCGAGGCTCTGTCTGCCCTGACCATGGCGTGGCGATTCGGAGAATCATTTATCGTCAGGTTGAGATTGTATTCCGAGAGCGGGTAGGCTAGCGTGTCTTCGTCGCTCTCCTCGAGACCGTCGCTTTCTCTCGCTATCTCCACACAGGGAAAATATTCTCCATCTCCTATGGCTGAGGGCGCCGCGAACAAGCCCGGCGCTCGCCTTTGTGCCCCAAGCCAAGACCTGTTGTAGAGTGGCTCCGTGCAACCCGCGGCTCCAATCTCGGGTTCGTCGATCTCAACGTCGAACGGACACTGCCGCATCCTCCTGCGAGAGGTCCTGACGAGACGCAAGAGTTTCGGTTCTTCGTAGCCTCGCGCGCTATCGCTACATATGGCCTGCTCTATCCTGGACATCTCCACGACCAAGCCCCCGTTGTCCATGGCTCCCGGGTGGCTTTTCGTCTTCGCCGACTTAGGAGAGTAATTGAGTTGAAAGAAGCAGTCGCTGCAATCGAGCAACGGTGTAGGGAGGCCATCGGGTCCTCTCCCACGAGGGCCGAGACACAGGTCATCCGTAAGCAATGTGCCCCCCACGCCTAACCAGCAGGATTCAGGTAGGACGCCGTGTGTGTCCGGAATCCTCAACGTAGCTCTGCCGGGTCCGTGCTTTGAGTGAAACAAACCGCACGCACGCAATATTTTCAAGTTAACCAGGCCCAGCGTCCGTAAGCCGATCGTGGGCCACTTGAAACTCGACGAACGATATCCTCCGCGCCCAAACAGGACCACGTGTCCCGTTCTTGCGCCGAAGCTGGGTACCGCGCCGATGCCACTGGCTATGTTTGCTACCGCTCGCTCTTCGTCGTCCGTGTCATCCCCCAAATCACAATCAGAGCTGCTACCACCCTGCTGACTCTCTTCCTTTCCCGCGTGTTCGTTTACATCCTGACCGGTTTCATAGCTTTCCTCGTGGTCGCCACTTCCAATGTCTTCCCACTCGTCGTCGTCAGTTTCTCCCTGGCTGGTGTGCTCGCGTTCCTCCCCTTGCTCACGTTTCTCGCCTCGCTCACGTTCCTCGCCGCCAGAGTCCTCGTGGCTCTTTTTGGCGGCTAGCCTGTCTCGGATTCGCAATATCTCCTCTTCTAGGTCCTCCCGCATAGCCTCCTCTCCGTGCGACAGGTCCAAGGCTACGAGCCTCGAGTGCACTGTCGGGTTTGTGGAGATGATCTGTCTTAGTTCTGATAAAGTCGAATGGTGTTGCACCGTAAACGCGAAACTGCTCTTTTCACAGGCACCAAAAGACTCCGTCAGACACAGGTACGACAAGAGCAGCACCTGAGCCTCTCGCACGCTCAGGTTCAACATAAACGAAAGCTGGACAGGGCTGCTAGCGCGCTCCGGTTCGTCGACACCTAGCTGTCTGAATGCATCGAAAGCGTACACGATAGCCACGCAGGCCGGGAAATGTAACACTCTCGGCGCGACAATGGTCATGGTGCCCGGTAGCAGGCACACCGATTGATTGAAGAGATGGCCGCTCGACCTAAACCCTCGCGGTAGAACTCTGTGATACTCGGAGCTCCTGAGGACGCGCAGCGTTGGCACCTCTCTTGCGGAACAATGGCCCTCGCCTGGGCGCCTGTGGTCGTCATCTCTGTTGCAGGATATCATGAGAGGAGGTACACCCGGGAGACCCCTTTCGACTTTGAACACAGAGTACCCGCACGGGAACCATTCCGTCACACACCCTCTCGGAGCTGAGATATTACCGTCCCTCAGCTGAAGCGGGAATGTACACCATGTCCCCTATCACAGGCACCGGGTCCAGAGTTAGCGCCTTGAACAGCGAGCAGCACAAAACGGCAGGATCCATTGACGACAACCCAGCGTTCACTGGCGTGGTGCCTGAGGGCCTGCTGAGAGATTGCGACAGGAAACGGCAAGAAACCCTGGTGGGAGCGGTGCGGAAAACGACGAACCTTTACAGGAGAGTGGCAACAGTCACTTACAGAAACATCGAGACCGCTACCAAGAACACACGTCTCAACTCGTCCAGTGCAAAGTGTTTCGTGTGCATGGTGACCTTGGTTAAAAGCAGCAAAGACAAGAATAGGGCGGGGATTAAACTCCGTTGTCAATGTAATGTCAGAGTGTGTTCTACATGCTTAAAAAACAACCCGGAGTGGCACTTGAGCGAGCCTCACTTCTCAAACTGCCCAACGCTGTCCGGGTTCATCTGCACCGTGTGTGCGTGCTTCGAAAGCGCCAAGGAGAAAGTATGCTGTGACTGGATGTGTACAAGTTGTTCCTCTGAACGGCCACTTAACCAGGGCTCTCAATGTTTGAAATGCTCAAGGGTCTTGAATCAAAGGTCTAGACGTGAGACCCGTACCTTGTATAGGTTGGACAAGCACGAAGATCCGTGTGGGGACACGGAGACCAATACCTCCCTCGTGTATGCAGCGGAAACGACTGCCGCTTATAGGGATGTCATGAGAGCACGGGTCTTCGACAAGGTGTCGCAGAGTAGACACTTGTCCCCATCAGACATCAGAACCCTCTTCCCTGAGTGCTTCGCGCCACAAGTGTGCACGTGTGTGTTCAGTTGCGCCAGGAACCCTATGTGCGCCAGCTGCACCCCCGTGCTGACCATGTTGCAACTACTCTCCAAGAACCCGCGTCCTCTGCTAGCTTCATTTGCAGAACGAGCCATACCAGGCAGGGCTCTTGCTCGCAACGTGTACGACAGATCACTGCTGTGTAACATGCTCAACGATCAATTTATACCTTCGTGTTCCAACGGGGAGGGTTGCAAGGGCATGCTTTTGAACCCTCTGGACAACCCCAAGCCACTCACGTCGCTGATTTCACCGCAGTCTTACGAGTGCTTGGTGTTGAGTAGAACCAAAACCGGAGAGATTCAGCAGCTCGAGCCGTGCCGATGTATCCTCTGTCTCCTGTTCAACCAGTCGGCTGCCATCGCACAGATGTACAACTCTCATAGCCTACGACTGGAGCAACATCCTACGGGACCCGTCTATTATTTCAATGTTAAACTATCTCATGATCTTGGCGTGTCCGAGGTGTGTATGGATGAGTGCCAAGGCAACATTGTCGACTTTCAAGGTTCAGTGGGTAGCTACAAACCCATGTATTATTACAATTGGAGAGAAATGTTAAAGGTTTTACACAGAGACAACACAGGGAAGATTACGGTCTTACCTTTACAATGATGATACCAGTGTGCTATGATCCAATCGGGGACCCGCTAAATTCGACACATTTCGCGCAATGCAGAGACCTGTCTTTGTGTTTGTTTCACGCAATGCAGAGACCTGTCTTTGTGTTTGTTTCGCGCAACACAGAGACCAGTCTTTGTGTTTGTGTCGCGCAACGCAGAGACCAGTCCTTGTGTGGTCTCCTCCTCTGGGGTCCCCGAGACCCGTCCTCCAGAGGGACGCATTTCGCGCAACGCAGAGACCAGTCCTTGTGTGGTCTCCTCCTCTGGGGTCCCAGAGACCCGTCATGCAGAGGGACGCATTTCTAATTTAGAATCATGTACACACACACACACACACACACGCACCTCCCGCACACCCATTGTAATTTGTCCCATGTAGCGTTTAGTCAAATAGTGTCTTTATATGTTTTATGTTCTTTGTATTTACAAGCTCTGTTTATGTAAGTCGAAGTCTTTGTATACTGTAGATATGTTACTAAATAAATGAATTCAACTAAAATGAATTAAATTGTTACTTACACAATCATTTCAGTTTTCAATGAATCACTGCACACACACACACACACACACACACGCATTTCGCGCAACGCAGAGACCAGTCTTTGTGTTTGTTTCGCGCAACGCAGAGACCAGTCCTTGTGTGGTCTCCTCCTCTGGGGTCCCCGAGACCCGTGCTGCAGAGGGACGCATTTCGCGCAACGCAGAGACCAGTCTTTGTGTGGTCTCCTCCTCTGGGGTCCCCGAGACCCGTGCTGCAGAGGGACGCATTTCGCGCAACGCAGAGACCAGTCCTTGTGTGGTCTCCTCCTCTGGGGTCCCCGAGACCCGTGCTGCAGAGGGACGCATTTCGCGCAACGCAGAGACCAGTCTTTGTGTGGTCTCCTCCTCTGGGGTCCCCGAGACCCGTGCTGCAGAGGGACGCATTTCGCGCAACGCAGAGACCAGTCCTTGTGTGGTCTCCTCCTCTGGGGTCCCCGAGACCCGTGCTGCAGAGGGGCGCATTTCGCGCAACGCAGAGACCAGTCCTTGTGTGGTCTCCTCCTCTGGGGTCCCCGAGACCCGTGCTGCAGAGGGACGCATTTCGCGCAACGCAGAGACCAGTCCTTGTGTGGTCTCCTCCTCTGGGGTCCCCGAGACCCGTGCTGCAGAGGGACGCATTTCGCGCAACGCAGAGACCAGTCCTTGTGTGTTTCGCGCAACGCAGAGACCAGTCTTTGTGTGGTCTCCTCCTCTGGGGTCCCCGAGACCCGTGCTGCAGAGGGACGCATTTCGCGCAACGCAGAGACCAGTCCTTGTGTTTGTTTCGCGCAACGCAGAGACCAGTCCTTGTGTGGTCTCCTCCTCTGGGGTCCCCGAGACCCGTGCTGCAGAGGGACGCATTTCGCGCAACGCAGAGACCAGTCCTTGTGTTTGTTTCGCGCAACGCAGAGACCAGTCCTTGTGTGGTCTCCTCCTCTGGGGTCCCCGAGACCCGTGCTGCAGAGGGACGCATTTCGCGCAACGCAGAGACCAGTCTTTGTGTTTGTTTCGCGCAACGCAGAGACCAGTCCTTGTGTGGTCTCCTCCTCTGGGGTCCCCGAGACCCGTCCTCCAGAGGGACGCATTTCGCGCAACGCAGAGACCAGTCCTTGTGTGGTCTCCTCCTCTGGGGTCCCCGAGACCCGTGCTGCAGAGGGACGCATTTCGCGCAACGCAGAGACCAGTCCTTGTGTGGTCTCCTCCTCTGGGGTCCCCGAGACCCGTGCTGCAGAGGGACGCATTTCGCGCAACGCAGAGACCAGTCTTTGTGTTTGTTTCGCGCAACGCAGAGACCAGTCCTTGTGTGGTCTCCTCCTCTGGGGTCCCCGAGACCCGTGCTGCAGAGGGACGCATTTCGCGCAACGCAGAGACCAGTCCTTGTGTGGTCTCCTCCTCTGGGGTCCCCGAGACCCGTGCTGCAGAGGGACGCATTTCGCGCAACGCAGAGACCAGTCTTTGTGTTTGTTTCGCGCAACGCAGAGACCAGTCCTTGTGTGGTCTCCTCCTCTGGGGTCCCCGAGACCCGTGCTGCAGAGGGACGCATTTCGCGCAACGCAGAGACCAGTCCTTGTGTGGTCTCCTCCTCTGGGGTCCCCGAGACCCGTCCTCCAGAGGGACGCATTTCGCGCAACGCAGAGACCAGTCCTTGTGTGGTCTCCTCCCGCGAGACCTAGAGCATTTCCACGAGACCAGTCCTCCACCACGGGGCCCACGACACCACGCCACACAGCACGCACCTCCCGCACAGCCCCTTGTGTTTGTTTCGCGCAACGCAGAGACCATAGACGCATTTCTAATTTAGAATCATGTACACACATTTGGGTTATGTACACACATTTGGGTTATGTAAGGTTTGTGGGGTTTTGTAATTATTTGTATAACACCTATTGCAAAACTAAAATGAATTAAATTGTTACTTACACAATCATTTCAGTTTTCAATGAATCACTGCACACACACACACACACACACACACACACACACACACACACACACACACACACACACACACACACACACACACACACATACACACGCACTTACAGGATGGCCAGCGTTTCGCCTCACCACTGTTGAACACCTCAGTTCAGACCTTCATCTACAGCTTCATCTTCATCTTTCTCTTCGTCCTGTCAGGTGAGACACAAAAACACAGCAGGTGTGAAATTTAATGAAGTACTTTTACTCAAATACAGATTTAAGGTACTTGTACTCTACTGGAGTCCTTTCTCATGATGGCTCCTTCTTTCTACCATTCCACTAAATTTCTCTGACAACCTTCGTTTCTCTGCAGAAACTAAACACATCAGCTGAGCAAAAGCACAAACCGGAAGTATATAGTTAATCCCACAAGCAGGCAACGTGTGCAGCTCATACAAGCAAAGCGTTTTATGTTCATCTTGTTTAGCACCTGGCCTATAAGGGCATGAGGTTGGTCATTGTTTCCTCTAATGTTTGTATTTTCAGCCACACACGAATTGTATTATAATAATAATAATTAAAGCTGCAAGCAGCGATGGACGGGCCCTCGCTCCTCTGCGCGCGTCGGGGTCACCGGCGGTCGCTGCTCCTTGCGACCGTGCATTTGCGGGGCACTCAGTCACCACAAATCGTCACCAATGAAAAGGGAACTCCCTGCTGCATTCAATGATATCTCACACAAGACTCTACCTTACATGGGTCAGCATTTATGAAAGGGGGGCGTGGCTTAAGAATAGGGGGCGGGCCAAACATCACCAATGAAGAAGCAGCTCTCTGCTGAGTTCAAGCTGATTGATAAATCTCCACGTCGGGGAATAGAACCCGGCTCTGGCCACTATGTGACAGGCGGAGATACAGTCCACTATACTAACATGGATGTATTAAGACTGGTTGTTATTTGTTAAGTTCACACACACACACACACACACACACACACACACACACACACACACACACACACACACACACACACACACACACACACACACACACACACACACACACACACACACACACACACACACAACGCTGACGTGTTGGGACATACATGCTGTCCGTAAGGTCTCTGGTTCTGTTACTGAGATTGTAACGAGTATAATAGTACCGACATTTAATTAGTAATGCGTTATATTACTGCGTTACAGCAAAAAGGAATATATTAGCCTACTGTAATTGCGTCACTTTTGTAACGCGTTACTCCCAACACTGACAGTCAATGTAGGCTAACATTAAATTGGCTGAATTGACCAAGCGAGAAAGGTCCCAATTTCCTTTACCAGAGAGAACCATGTTGATAAATCACGTTACTGCACGGCGGCAGCATAGTAATAATAATAATAATAATAATAATAATACATTGGGGTTCTCTAATTGAGAATAGAATGGAGCAGCAGCTAGTTAACAATAATAATAATAATAATAATAATAATAATAATAATAATAATAATAATAATAATAATACATTTAATTAAGTTAAGTAAGTAACAAAGTCTTAAGTATTGTGGTTTTGTATCTGGACCTGGTCTATGTGAAAAATAGAGTAAAATCTCCCTTTATTGCAGTTTCACAAATAGAATAAAGCTTTCACAAATCTCAAACTGTGTTTTTAATAAAAAACTCCTTAAATAAAATGTCTTCAAATACAATATTAAAAAATATTTACATTTTATCAGTTGGTTAAGTGTCTTGCTCAGGGACACATTGGTTGATGTATCACAGCGGGAATCGAACCCGGGTCTCCCACACCAAAGGCATGTGTTATATCCTTGCGCCATCACCACCCCAAAAAAATTAGCAGCTGATTGATAAATCTCCACGTCGGGGAATCGAACCCAGCTCTGGCCACTACGTGACAGGCGGAGATACAGTCCACTATACTAATGTGGAAGTATTAAGACTGGTTGTTATTTGTGAAGTTCACACACACACACACACACACACACACACACACACACACACACACACACACACACACACACACACACACACCCACACACACACACACACACACGAACACACACACACACACACACACACACACACACACACACACACACACACACACACGAACACACACACACACACACACACACACACACACACACACACACACACACACACATTTAATTAAGTTAAGTAAGTAACAAAGTCTTAAGTATTGTGGTTTTGTATCTGGACCTGGTCTATGTGAAAAATAGAGTAAAATCTCCCTTTATTGCAGTTTCACAAATAGAATAAAGCTTTCACAAATCTCAAACTGTGTTTTTAATAAAAAACTCCTTAAATGAAATGTCTTCAAATACAATATTAAAAAATATTTACATTTTATCAGTTGGTTAAGTGTCTTGCTCAGGGACACATTGGTTGATGTATCACAGCGGGAATCGAACCCGAGTCTCCCACACCAAAGGCATGTGTTATATCCACTGCGCCATCACCACCCCAAAAAATTAGCAGCTGATTGATAAATCTCCACGTCGGGGAATCGAACCCGGCTCTACTACGTAACAGGCGGAGATACAGTCCACTATACTAACGTAGATGTACTAAGACTGGTTGTTATTTGTTAAGTTCACACACACACACACACACACACACACACACACACACACACACACACACACACACACACACACACACACACACACACACACACACACACACACACACACACACACACACACACACACACACACACACAGCTGACGTGTTGGGACATACATGCTGTCCGTAAGGTCTCTGGTTCTGGCTCTGACCACGGGAACAGAAACAGGACAGCTCACTTCAACGCAGCGTAATAACTCCTGAAAATAATATCCATCTCGCAAATGTATTTGTCTCTGCAGTCATCTCAACCGTCGAATACAGCGACGGGAAACAATACGGCTTTTTTTTTTCCTGTGAAGAAATGTGTCGCGGTGTTGGTGAATTCTTAAAAAAAAAGAAATGCACCACTAAATAAATATGAATATTTCAACCGATGTTTTTGCCTGCCGTGTCTCCCCTTAAAATGCGTTGTAACTCGCGTGGTGAAAGATGCCGATTTAAAAAAAGATAACATAGCAGCAAGTAGTTTAGCTAATTATATTAAAAACATTACAAACATTTTTAAACCTTTATATATATATATATATATATATATATTAGAGAGATACGCTTGTTTCAGCTTCTCGAATGTGAGGATTATATATATATATATATATATATATATATATATATAGTCCTATATAGTCCTAGTAATAGTTTAATAAAGAAACACACAAACATAAAAGCCTAAAAACGTCACACCCTATTGACTCCCACGTTTAAGCCAAGCAAAATAAAAAACAAGTAAGGCAGCAATAACCTTACCCTAAATAAAGACTAGAATTAATTAAATACAAGGTACAATTTTTTATGTTCAGCCGTTACCAATCCCACACACACACACACACACACACACACACACACACACACACACACACACACACACACACACACACACACACACACACACAGCTGACGTGTTGGGACATACATGCTGTCCGTAAGGTCTCTGGTTCTGGCTCTGACCACGGGAACAGAAACAGGACAGCTCACTTCAACGCAGCGTAATAACTCCTGAAAATAATATCCATCTCGCAAATGTATTTGTCTCTGCAGTCATCTCAACCGTCGAATACAGCGACGGGAAACAATACGGCTTTTTTTTTCCTGTGAAGAAATGTGTCGCGGTGTTGGTGAATTCTTAAAAAAAAAGAAATGCACCACTAAATAAATATGAATATTTCAACCGATGTTTTTGCCTGCCGTGTCTCCCCTTAAAATGCGTTGTAACTCGCGTTACTGAGATTGTAACGAGTATAATAGTACCGACATTTAATTAGTAATGCGTTATATTACTGCGTTACAGCAAAAAGGAATATATTAGCCTACTGTAATTGCGTCACTTTTGTAACGCGTTACTCCCAACACTGACAGTCAATGTAGGCTAACATTAAATCGGCTGAATTGACCAAGCGAGAAAGGTCCCAATTTCCTTTACCAGAGAGAACCATGTTGATAAATCACGTTACTGTACGGCAGCAGCATAGTAATAATAATATGATTAAACCAGCATTTTTACCTTGTGCTTGCAGAGTTGACCAGTCGGGAAAGTGTCCAGGTTGCTGTGAGGACTTCTGACACTGCATGTGAGGACAGAGTCAAGCCTGGATCCTTTTAACGTCTAAAATCAAACGGCGTGTAGCGACATGTCCGCCCCAAAAGCGTGACCTGTGGTGTGGAAAATCCTGGCGTCGCGACCTGCAATCACACTTCTGTAGCAACAGTTTGTTGGCTGAGTTAGGGGCCGTCTGCAACCTACAGTGCTCAGGCTGGTGACATAGCTTTAGACTTATGGGATTCTTTCAGGAAAGAAATCACCAAAAATAATCTTTTGTAATTCTGATTACTGTAGTATTAGCTGATGGTGGTCTGCTAGTTACTACAGTTATTGTAACAGGACGGGAATAATTATAAAAAAAAACACACCAAAGGCATTGTTAACAAGTCATTTTATAATTACAGAGTAGTAAAGAAGGGTGGATGTACACTCTTAAAACTGCTGGGTTAAAAATAACCCAATATAAATAATAATAATAATCCTATAATAATCTAATATAATAATCATATATATACTGCCCTACAAAGCAAAAAGGCAGTAACTATGCAGAGTGCAGAACTGAGAAAAATGACTTTAAAGTTATCCTGTCATCCAGCTATGTAGTTGTAGGTAGATTATTGGACATGTGGCTGTTTTTGTTACTTTATATTCGTTTAGAAAGGACAATGGGCAAGCTTGCAAAAGGTTGAGAATTAAAAACATTACAAACATTTTTAAACCTTATGTGATCAGTGTTGAAAAAGAAAAGAAAAAAAAATGTAAGATGAGATGTAATGATGAATGTAAGAATATAATTAGCTAAACTACTTGCTGCTATGTTATCTTTTTTAAATCGGCATCTTTCACCACATTAAACACAATCTTTTAAGCGAATGTGGTTATGATAGTTACATTAAAATGATACAAAATCAGTTTTGTATTCATGAATTCAAATTCATGTTGAACATACCATATCTTGTCTGTGAGACTTACATTTTGGCAACGTGTTCAGGGTGCAAAGTTGAATCTTATCTTACATTTTTACAGCTATTATAAGCATTGTGTACGTCAGGGGTTCTCAACCTTTTGCAAGCTTGTATTGTCCCTTCCCACCGTCACCCCCCTCCCCCCACTAGACCACCTTGCATAGATAGATAGGGGGGCAGCTTGCAAAAGTTTGCGAACCCCTGATGTGTGGGTAGCGTTGCATTACTTGCCCGACTACCTGGTTCTCCTCCATAAACAACATGAACTCAAGGAGATAACTAGCTGCTCATCATCCAGATTTCCCACCGTGTATATATATATATGTGTGTGTGTGTGTGTGTGTGTGTGTGTGTGTGTGTGTGTGTGTGTGTGTGTGTGTGTGTGTGTGAGTGAGTGAGAGAGAGAGAGATTTTTATAAACCATTTTTGTATACTAAACGATGGATTTAAAAATGTGTTATATCATATTGATGTTGCAACATAAAACCTTCACCCACCTCTATCAATGTTAAAAAGCCAAATGCAAAGTTTGGATGACTTTTTACCTGCATCATTGATTTACCCAATAGTTACAGGATTCTTCCAGCTTCTATCGCGAAACTTAAATGATACTGAATACAAACTTGTGGGCTTAAAGGAACGCAAGTAGTTTCACACACACACACACACACACACACACACACACACACACACACACACAACACACACACACACACACACACACACACACACACAACACACACACACACACACACACACACACACCACACACACACACACACACACACACACACACATACACACACACACACACACACACACACACATACACACACACACACACACACACACACACACACATACACACACACACACACACACACACACACACCACACACACACACACACACACACACACATACACACACACATACACACACACACACACACACACATACACACACACACACACACACACACACACATACACACACACACACACACACACACACACACACATACACACACACACACACACACACACACACACACACACACACACACACACATACACACACACACACACACACACACACACACATACACACACACACACACACACACACACACACACACACACACACACACACACACACACATACACACACACACACACACACACATACACACACACATACACACACACACACACACACACACACACACACATACACACACACACACACACACACACACACATACACACACACACACACACACACACACATGACACACTACACATACACATACACACACACACACACACACACACACACACATACACACACACACACACACACACACACACACACACACACACACACACAGAGACACACACACACACACACACACACACACACAGACACACACACACACACATACACACACACACACACACACACACATACACACACACACACACACATACACACACACACACACACACACACACACACATACACACACACACACACACACAGACACACACACATACACACACACACACACACACACACACACACATACACACACACACACAGACACACACACATACACATACACATACACACACACACACACACACACACACACACACACACACACAGACACACACACACACACACACACACACACACACACACACACACACACAGACACACACACACACACACACACACACACATACACACACACACACACACACACACACACACACACACACACACACAGAGACACACACACACACACACACACACACAGATACACTCCCACTAAGATGAAGTCATGTGATTTCCAGTAAATGGAGAACAGAGGGGAGGAGCAACGCTGTTAAAGAGTTGAGTCAGTTGAGACTCCGTTTAGAGTGGAGAGAACAGAGCAGGAGGAGGAAACTGAAGGCTGAGGCAGGGTGAGTGGTAATCCAACATTTATTATTTTACTGTTATGTTACTGACTTAATGTAAGGCTCTATGGAATCTGTCTTATTGTTTTTTTTTAAATTCTCTATTTCGCGATTCTGTTATCACAGAAACTATTGGGCTCTACATTAATGCTGTCATCAGTTTGGTCCCTCGTCGAAGAAAAGAGACTAGCAGTGTTTCCTCTAGATTTGTTTTCAACGGTGGTGGGGGGTGTTGGACGGAGTACGGGCTTATCTGCTAATGTAAGATACCGACCGTTACCTTGAAACCATCCAGAAAATAGACGGTACTGTAGGGTGATTTAACGTCACCGCTCATTTTACACACAAGGCAAGGCAGCTTTATCTGTAGAGCACATTTCAGCAACAGGGCAATTCAAAGTGCTTTACATGAAAACAGATTAAAAAATTTAAAACAGATAAAATACAAGAATAAAAGTTACAGTGCAGTATAAGAAATTAAACATTGAAGAGCAGTTAAAAATATATATTCTATATAATAAAATAGGAATTTCTCTTTATATGCTTATATAAATTGTCATACAGTGTCAACAATGCAACTTCAGTATAAGAAATGAACAGTTATTTAAAGAAAGGCAACATCAAAAAGAAATGTCTTCAGCCTTGATTTAAAAGAACTGAGAGTTGATATGTGGAGCATAAAAACTGAACGCTGCTTCCCCGTTTAGTTCTGACTCTGGGGACAACAAGCAGACCTGTCCCAGACCATCTGAGAGGTCTGGGGGGTCATAGTGTAGTAGACCTGTCCCAGACCACCTGAGAGGTCTGGGGGGTCATAGTGTAGTAGACCTGTCCCAGACCACCTGAGAGGTCTGGGGGGTCATAGTGTAGTAGACCTGTCCCAGACCACCTGAGAGGTCTGGGGGGGTCATAGTGTACTAGCAGATCAGAAATGTATTTTGGCCCTAAACCGTTTAGTGATTTATAAACCAGCAAAAGTATTTTGAAATCAATTCTTTGAGGCACTGGAAGCCAGTGTAGAGACTTCAGAACTGGAGTGATGTGATCCACTTTCTTGGTCTTAGTGAGGACTGGAGCAGCAGCGTTCTGAATCAGCTGCAGCTGTCTGATTGATTTTTTAGGGAGACCTGTAAAGACTCCGTTACAGTAGTCTAGTCTACTGAAGATAAAAGCATGGATAAGTTTTTCCAAGTCCTGCTGAGACATAAGTCCTTTAACCCTTGATATATTTTTAAGGTGGTAATAGGCTGACTTTGTAATTGTCTTAATGTGGCTGTTAAAATTCAGGTCTGAGTCCATGACTACACCAAGATTTCTGGCTTTGACTATTATTGTTAACATTATCGTTTGAAGCTGAGTGCTGACTTTTAATCATTCCTCTTTTGCTCCAAAAACAACCACCTCAGTTTTTTCTTCATTTAATTTAATTTAGGGAGAGAGAGCTCACCCTAGGGGGGAGAGAGCTCACCCTAGAGGATGAGAGAGAGCTCAACCTAGGGGGGAGAGAGCTCACCCTAGAGGATGAGAGAGAGCTCAACCTAGGGGGGAGAGAGCTCACCCTAGAGAGGGAGAGAGAGCTCAACCTAGAGGGGGAGAGAGAGCTCACCCTAGAGAGGGAGAGAGAGCTCACCCTAGAGGGGGAGAGAGAGCTCACCCTAGAGAGGGAGAGAGAGAGCTCACCCTAGAGAGGGAGAGAGAGAGCTCACCCTAGAGGGGAAGAGAGGGAGATCACCCTAGAGAGGGAGAGAGCTCACCCTAGAGAGGGAGAGAGCTCACACTAGAGGGGAAGAGAGAGAGCTCAACCTAGAGAGGGAGAGAGAGCTCAACCTAGGGGGGGAGAGAGAGCTCAACCTAGGGGAGAGAGAGCTCAACCTAGGGGGGGAGAGAGCTCACCCTAGAGAGGGAGAGAGAGAGCTCAACCTAGGGGGGGAGAGAGCTCACCCTAGAGAGGGAGAGAGAGAGCTCACCCTAGAGGTGGAGAGAGAGCTCACCCTAGAGAGGGAGAGAGAGAGCTCACCCTAGAGAGGGAGAGAGAGAGCTCACCCTAGAGGGGAAGAGAGGGAGATCACCCTAGAGAGGGAGAGAGCTCACCCTAGAGGGGAAGAGAGAGCTCAACCTAGAGAGGAAGAGAGCTCACCCTAGAGGGAGAGAGAGAGCTCACCCTAGATGGAGAGAGAGAGCTCACCCTAGAGAGGGAGAGAGCTCACCCTAGAGGGGGGAGAGAGAGCTCACCCTAGAGAGGGAGAGCGAGAGCTCACCCTAGATGGAGAGAGAGAGCTCACCCTAGAGAGGGAGAGAGCTCACCCTAGAGGGGGGAGAGAGAGCACACCCTAGGGGGGGAGAGAGCTCACCCTAGAGGTGAAGAGAGGGAGATCACCCTAGAGAGGGAGAGAGAGGGAGATCACCCTAGAGGGGGAGAGAAAGCTCAACCTAGGGGGGGAGAGAGCTCACCCTAGAGAGGGAGAGAGCTCACCCTAGGGGGGGAGAGAGAGCTCACCCTAGAGAGGGAGAGAGCTCACCCTAGCGGGGGAGAGAGCTCACCCTAGAGGGGGAGAGAAAGCTCAACCTAGGGGGGGAGAGAGCTCAGCCTAGAGAGGGAGAGAGCTCAGGGGAGAGAGAGCTCACCCTAGAGGGTAAGAGAGGGAGATCACCCTAGAGAGGGAGAGAGAGCTCACACTAGGGGGGGAGAGAGCTCACCCTAAGGGGAGAGAGAGAGACGATGACAGTAGTTTGAGTTCAGTAGAGCAGACAGCGCTACAACTTTATCACTTTTCATAAACAGCTGAAGGAATGGTGCTGCGCGGTGTACATAGCGGAATCCCTGTTGTGCGTCTGCCCTATTTCTGATACCGTGGCGCTGGACATGTTACCGTGGCGGACCGCCACTATGCTATCAACATAGAGGAAACACTGAATGGCCATCGGGCCCAACAACTTTTCTGGGGGTCACCCTGCACATTAAACCTGCTGTAACTCTAGAAACAGATTTGTGTGTGTGTGTGTGTGTGTGTGTGTGTGTGTGTGTGGTTTACCTCTCAGACTGACTTCAGATCAGAAGATGAGTGATTTGGAGGAAGAGAACGGAGCAGAGTCTGTAGTATCTGCCTGGCTGTCTATGAAGAGTGACCGGTCCAAAGGTCATCCTCCAGTCTTCAGTAATGAACCTGGACCCTCAGACACAAAGTAAGACAACTTCTACTAACTCATTTTATGACTCAGTTTCAGTTTTTCCTCCTGATTCCATGTATTTAGGGCCCGACCACCGACCGGGTCAAAGTACGCCATTTTGAATTGAAAATTATAATTTTTTACGATTTTGACTATTTTCAGGGGTTGTACTTTACAGATTTAACCCGATTATCTATAGACCTTCACAAAGCTAAATTTTGAAGCTTTTTACTTTTCCAAATCATAAGGGCGTAGCATGTTGATGTTCCCTCGCCAAACAGGAAGTTGTTTGTAATTACTGCCCCAAACTGCTCAGGCTTTATAAAGGTCCTGGCCTGAGACATCTACATATCAATATTGAGATATAATAGTAGCGCCCCCTACAGGCAACAGAGAGTTTCAGTCGTTACACTTTGATGTCCTCTATCTAGAGGGTTGTTGACCACATCCTGCTCACAAGTGTTCAGGAAAGCCTTCAGAACTTGATGGGGCTTCATTTTCAACATTATGACCCTTTTTGTTAACTTTTTTTGACATTATATACAATGACTTTTTTCACTTTTTTCGACATGCTATATGTTCTGCCCTTCAGGCATTTAAGTTTAATTTTTATGCATTTAATTTGGCATACTTTCAGTTTCATGCAGACTCTTATTTTGATGTTTGTTTACTGAGCTAAAAGCGGAAGTAGGAAATCACGTTAGAATTACCATATTCACCCAAGGGGGTAAGCTTCGCTTCAGAGCCCGAACCTCCTATGGCGCCATTCTGATGCTACCAAGCCATCACCCCCCGTTAGCATCCCATTGACTGCCATTCATTCTGACGTCACTTTGACAGAGAATAACTTTACATCTGAAGAGTTTAAAGACTCTATTTGTCCGTTGTTTATTTCTAAAGAAACACGACAATGTATAAAAGGCTCCATTACCTTGTAGCTCACGTTATGGCTCCGTAGCAGACGTTTTTATAAAAATAGGCTAACGATTGGGTCATAACCACGAGACTTACTGTCTCATAGTAGAGGAATTACCGTATAGTACAGGAGAAGCTCTCAGGCAGTTTGGACTTCCATTAGCTGTTTAAGTTTAATTACTAATGTTAACTATCATTTTAGTGATCAATAATTAGCCTGTGCCTTTTTCGACATACTCTGCTATGACTTTTTATGACTTTTTTCGACATGCTATACTATGACTATTTTATAAATGACGCAGTTTCAGTTTTTCCTGCTGATGTCATGTATTTGTTGATTTTGTGTTTGTATATTAAATTTCTATAAATTCTGTTACATGCTGGTCTTCTTCAATATTCAGACCACTTCTAACCTCTCTTGAAACCTAACTGACTCTAGACAGTTTGGCCAAATCTTGATATGTTTCAACAACAATCAACAAATCATTTTAGTGATGAAGAAATGTCTTCACAGAGAGAGGAAGAGGAGTGATGTTTCTGAGGAGGAGCAGCCGTCCAGATCCAGAACCAGAGCTGGACTGCAGACAGCCAATCAGAGCAGCTCTGAACAAAGTAAGTCTGTCCATCTGTCTGCTGATGTCTTCATGTCTGAACACACCACTGGTTGTTGTAATACTGAAATCCATCTGAAAATGAGCTGCATGTTTTCATATTGGTAATAAAAATAATCACCAGATTGTCAACTTTTCTCTTTCTTGTTCTGTCTCTCACCTTTGTCCTTTTTTTAGTGAATGTTGGTCGTCAGAAACATAAGATCAGGCTGAAGGGGACATTTGAACGTGTGACTGAAGGAGCTGAAACAGGAAGTAGAACCCTCCTCAACACGATCTACACTGCCGTCTACATCACAGAGGGACAGAGTGAAGAGGTTAATACCCAACATGAGGTGAGGCAGCTTGAGACAGCTTCCAAGAAGAAGACCCTCCATGACTCTCCAATCAAGTGCTGCGACATCTTCAAAGCCTCACCTGACCAACAGAAACACATCAGAGTGGTTCTGACGAGCGGCGTCGCTGGCGTTGGAAAAACCTTCTCAGTGCAGAAGTTCTGTCTGGACTGGGCCGAGGGTTTGGAAAACCAAGATATCAGTCTGGTGATTCCTCTTTCCTTCAGGGAGCTGAACTTGATCAAAGATGAGCAGTACAGTCTTCTGGAGCTGCTCCGTGTTTTCCATCCAACATTACAGGAGGTCCCAGCAGAGCAGCTCGCTGGCTCTAAAGTTCTCTTCATCTTTGACGGCCTGGATGAAAGCAGACTTTCACTGGATTTCAACAACAATGAGGCTGTTTCTGATGTCACACAGAAGTCATCAGTCAACGTGCTGTTGACAAACCTCATCCAAGGGAAGCTGCTTCCCTCGGCTCTCGTCTGGATAACTTCCAGACCTGCAGCAGCCAATCAGATCCCTCCTGCGTGTGTTGACAGGGTAACAGAAGTACGAGGCTTCACTGACGCCCAGAAGGAGGAGTACTTCAGGAAGAGAGTCAGTGATGAAGAGCTGTCCAGCAGAATCATCTCCCACATCAAGACATCCAGGAGCCTCCACATCATGTGTCTGATCCCAGTCTTCTGCTGGATCACTGCTACAGTTCTGGACCACATGTTGACTACAGACCAGAGAGGAGAGCTGCCCAAGACCCTGACTGACATGTACTCACACTTCCTGCTGGTTCAGACAAAGAGGAAGAAGCTCAAGTATGCTGAGGGACATGAGACGAGTCCACAGGAGCTGACGGAGGCTGACAGGGAAGTTCTTCTGAAGCTGGGGAGGCTGGCGTTTGAACAGCTGGAGAAAGGAAACATCATGTTCTACCAAGAAGACCTGGAGCGCTGTGGTCTGGATGTCACAGAGGCCTCGCTGTACTCAGGAGTTTGTTCAGAGATCTTCAAAAGAGAGAGTGTGATCTTCCAGAAAACAGTCTACTGCTTCGTTCATCTGAGCGTTCAGGAGTTTCTGGCTGCAGTCTACCTGTTCCACTGTTACACCGACAGGAACACACAGGTACTGGAGGACTTCCTGGGTGATGATGATGATGTTGATTGGGACGATGACCATTACCCATCCCTGGATGTCTTCCTGAAGAGAGCCATGAAGAAATCCCTTGAAAGTGAAAATGGCCACCTGGACCTGTTTGTCCGTTTCCTTCATGGCCTCTCTCTGGAGTCCAACCAGAGACTCTTAGGAGGCCTGCTGGGTCAGACAGACAACAGTCCAGAAATCATCCAGAGAGCCATTAACAACGTGAAGCAGATGAACAGTGTTGGGATCTATCCTGACAGAAGCATCAACATCTTCCACTGTCTGACGGAGATGAACGACCACTCAGTCCATCAGGAGATCCAAGAGTTCCTGAAGTCAGAGGACAGATCAGAGAAGGAACTCTCTGTGATCCACTGCTCAGCTCTGTCCTACATGCTGCAGATGTCAGAGGAGGTTCTGGATGAGTTGGACATGATGAAATACAACTCATCACGGGAGGGACGACGGAGCCTGATTCCAGTTGTGAGGAACTGCAGAAAGGCTGTGTAAGTCCAGATGTGATTATCATTTTAAATCAGTGTGAAGCTGAGACCATCAGTATTAGAGTAAACATACAGACTTTACACACATGAACAATATAAAACTTAAACACTATAAAAGATAAACCTGCTTGTTGTAAATAATTCTATACGTTACTCTGCAAATGTCTTTGTTGTCTCAAACGCTTTGAGAATGAGACGATGATGATCTTTGTGTTTGTAGCTAAAGTATCTTCTGTCATCATTTAATCACAACAGACAGCCTTTTACAGTGTATACAGTCTGCAGTGTGTTTCTATAATGTGTCTTTTATATACAAACAGACATGTATTATTTGTGATCTGCTGAACTAACATCACATGAAGTTTAAGATTTTTCATTATAACTTATATTCAGTTATTTTTATCATATTTTAAAGATGTTTCTGTTAATTTTTACAATTCACACAATATATATATCATGGCTGGTTTAAATAATAGATTTTTCTGATTTAAATAGATTTTCATTTGAATGATCCAATATCAATAGATAAAATCCAGAATGGGTTTCTGTCTGTATCATATGAAACTAGAAGACCTAAGGAATCCATTGGTATCGTGTCCCGGTGGCCAATGTTGTCACCATCTACCGTGTCTGGCGTTACAGAGCAGGATGCAGCGGCTGCAGGCTGCAGCCCAGTCTCATGGCAGTTCGTGAAATTGTCACATTCCCATTTCGTCCTCACCAACACGAAATAAACGAGAAAATTGTGTCCCAGTACACGTATCAATAGATCAAAATAACGTCACAATTTCACGAACTGCTGTGAGACCAGGTTGTGTCTCCAGAGATGACGCTGCAAAAAGTGACTTCATTAATACTTTACATTCTTATTTCTTTTGTACGATAAATCATTTTACCAGAGTAACACATTCCACTAGGTCAACTATTGACAATATCATCACAAACATTCGAAACACTAGGCTAGAATCTAGAGTTGTGGTTTCTGATATTACTGATCATTTTCCAATTGTATTATTCTAGATCTTGCTAATAAGATTAAATAACCACGGCAAAAAAACAAAAACTAAAGTACCAAATGAGAGAACCCTCTACGACTGAGTGAAAGCTTACAGTCCAAAACATGGGAAGCAGTCTACGACTGCAATCATCCTGACACTGCATATGACAACCTAATAAATAAGATCACAAACTCCATTTGTTGTACCATCCCAGAGAATGCCGTATGCAGTGCAACTGGTCACAACTCCTGGCTTTCAAAGAACATCTTAAAATCTATCACTCATAAAAACAAACTTTACAAACGTTCCTTAAAAAACCCAAGTGCTATGAACAAGGAAATATACACTAATTATAGGAATAAACTTACACATATAATAAGGAAAAATAAAAGTAAACTGTCATGTCTCGTCCAGTGTCAAGCTTCTGTGTTTAGTTGGTTTCATGTTTTCTGTTGGTTATCTATTTCCTGTTTTATTTTGTAGTCCCTTTGTTCTCTTATGTGTTGTCTTGTCTTCCTGTCTTTTGGTTTTCCCGCCTTTGTGATTGTCTGATGTCTTTTCCCTGTTTCCCAGCCCTTGTGTCACCTGCCTCTTGTTAACCCTCGTTTACTTGTGTATTTAGTATCTGTGTAATCTTTTGTCTGTGTCATCATTGTGTGGATATTCTGTGTTGGATTCTTTGTGGTAGTCTACTCGGTTTTTCCTTGTGTTTCCTGTGATTCCTGTTTTTGATGGCTACCACGTTTTGGATCACCTTGCCTGCTTTCTGGAGGACTCTTTTGGTTGTATACCTTTTATTTGTGATTAAATCCTCAAGCTCAATACATTGCCTGGCTGTCTCTGCACTTGGGTCCTACATTCTCTGATTTCTACGTGGCAGTAAACACTATACACACCTCATACAATATTAGGAAAATTATGATTTACATACTTTTCCTTTTATTCTGTTTTATCAGGATAGGTTTACATGTTTTCATTTTCAGAAAACACCATATTTTGTTGTACTGCACATTGCTGCAGCTCCTCTTTTCACCCTGTGTGTTGAGCTCTCTGTTTTAGCTACAGAGTGAGACCTCCTAACGTCTACCATCTTTGTTGGCAGTCGCACATGCGCAGTAGCTAGGTAAGGATCACATTAGCAAGCTAGCTGTTACTCCAACTTTTGCCTGTACAAGGCAGGATTAACTTATGTGAATTTGTGTGTGTCGTAGCAGTGTTTTGCCATTGAGGATGAGCTAGCATGCTAGCACTAGCATGCTAGCAGTTAGCCCCCTATCCCCCTTGTTTCGGCTAGTGACATAGAAATGCAGATTTTGAACAACTCACCTGGAGACTGAAAGCAGGACACATTAAGAAACCTGTCTCTCACTAAAAACAGCATATTTTTTTCAACGTTTGTATGCATGTGGAAGCACCAGAGACACACAATAACACCCCAAATCCCAGAAAAAAGTGATTTTTATCTTCATAATACGGGCACTTTAAGAAACCAAAACACTGCTTGCTCCCAAAAGATAACATGGGAGCCACTTTTTTGTCCTTGTATGCCATCAGGAACACAATGTGTTCCTGATGGCATACGTGCCCTCCCAGACTGAAGATAACAACTTATGACATCAACTCTGTATTATGATTGTATTATCACTGCATATCAATAATTAAAAAAGTGACTCTAGAAAGCTATTCGTTAGACACTTCTGTACTCATCCTGTGAGTACTGTAACTGTCTCCTTGTTCTGTTCACAAGTAAAATTGAACTTTGATATAACTTCAGTGGTTCTGTCTATCGTTTGATAATGTAATTATTTACGTATATATATTTTATAAAATATATTAACGTACAAGCATCACAGGGTGACTCCAAGAAGTCTTGGAAAGTGCTAAATGAAGTCCTTAACAGGGGCCATAACAACACCGTGCTCCCAAATACTGTGGGCATTCACTTACATTTAAGTAATAATGTCACTAATGACATTGATCTAGCAAAAAACTTTAATAATTACTTTGTCTTCGAGGAAAATCTCTCTAACAAAGTAAACTAACCTCGGGGTATCTCTTTTAACCATTATTTGCCAAGCAACTATGTCAGTTCCTTTTTTATAAAGCCAACCGACTGCAGTGAAGTCTATAAAATCATCACAAACTTATGAAGCTCGTTCACCGCTGGTGAGGATGAAATCTGTAGTAAAAATCTGAAAGCCATAGCACTTGATATCTTGGAGCCACTTACAATTAATCTTTCTCTGGAGTTGTGCCAAAAAGGGCAAAAATTGCACGAATAATACTAGTATTGAAATCTGGGGATAAAAATGATATCAGCAATTATCGTCCTATATGAATCTTGCCTACAATCTCTAAGGTCTTAGAGAGAATAATATATAATAGGCTAAATGACTACCTTGATAAGCTAAATATTATTGCTTCATCCCAGTATGGTTTTAGGAAAAGAAGTACTACGTGCATGGCTGTTCTTGATCTGTCTGAAAAGATCAATGATGCCATTGATAAAGGTGACTGTAGTATTGTTTTTTTTGTTTTTGTTTTTTAGGATAAAAGTGTCAGATTTGATTATATTTTAAATGTTTTTATTATCACAGACTTTCTGGCTGTAACGTCTTTGCGACAGACTGTGAAGTCATGGCCTCAGCTCTGAAGTCCAACCCCTCTCATCTGAGAGAGCTGGACCTGAGTGACAGCGACCTGGAGGATCCACTAGTGAAGTGTCTGTGTGCTGGACTGCAGAGTCCAAACTGTAGACTGGAGACTCTCAGGTCAGTTCATGTATTGTGCTCACATGTGTTTATCTCCCTCTTCTCGCCTTGACCTACCCACATGTGAAATGGGTAGTGGAAGTGAGAAACACAAGGCATTGTGAGGCCTTAAGATAAGGATCTAATGTTACGTACCGAGTAATGTTAGTACAGGGGGGAGTGACAGACTGCAGCTGGAAATCAGAAGAAGGATTGGAAATAGTTTTAATGTGACTTTAAAAATCCACATCCACTGAGCCAAATGCTTATGTTACCAATAGTTAGCTCGTTCTTGTTTCTTAACAGCATCGTGAGTTATAGAAGATTAGCTGGGATCTTCATGGAGACAGCTAAAGTTTATGTTAGCTGCCCTACAGCTGTCAGTGTTAGCTTCCATTTAATATATTACCTTCTAACAGCTGTATTCTTAGTAACGTGACAATCTGCAAGAAACAGGTTGTTAGTTAGTTAGTTAGTTCAATTTTATTTCTGTGTCATGCCAAACATGTGGCCCATCCCACATGGGATTACAAGACACCACAAATTTATTTAGCAAACATCTTCCGGTCGCATATACAAATTATTTGGAGAAATACATGAATACAAATATATACATACACACATACATACACATATATATATATATATATATATATATATATATATATATATATATATACATATACATACACACACACACACACACACATACATATACAACACACACACACACACACACCAGCGTATACAAACAAATCCTCATGTACAGATCATCTTGATAACAAGCTTGTTTCCTCTTCTCCCAGGCTTTCTCAGGATAATTGTCTAATTTATATGTTTCACATGTGAACAGCCATCTCAGTCTTTGAGCATCATCCATATTTACCAAATCTGAATCTCAGATTTTATCTTACAAAATAAAAATCATCCCGTAGCTTGTATTTCCTTCTCAGGAGCGCAACTTTGTCTCCGACTGAAGCTAACTGGATCCTGACCGGGCCCGGTCCGCGACCTCTAGGCTTCAGCCTCTCCACTGCCACCAAGCTGGGCACGGAATCATACCGCAGCCCCTCCAACATTAGCCTGGACACTGTCTGCATCACCTGTTCACCTTCCTCGAAGGGCAGGCCAAAGACCATTATTACGGTTTCTGGGTTGAAATCTGTTGCAGCTGTTTTCTTGATATTTTGCTCGATCTGTTCCATGCAAGCTGCCATGATTCCAAATTCCATGTCTAGGCTGTTCTGGACTTCTCTGGCCTTTTTTTCAATTTCTACTTTTAGGTCATCTTGATTATCTTTTACAAATGTTATCATCGAGTCACAGAAACTGTCAAATTTACTATTGAAGTTCTTGTCCAAGGATACATGTAGACTTCTACTTTTTTCATCAAGCATGTTCTCCAAGTTATCATTCATTCCTCACTCAATTTTTGTAACTCTTGTGTGATAACCTGATTCTCACTTGTTCCCGTGTTTTTGTCAGCGTTGCTTCGCAGCGTCTTTCCAACTTTCCAACTTTCTCACTCATGGTTGCGTTATGGTTGATATTTTCCTCAACACGTTAACCAAGCTGGATACAAAGTTGTCCCTCTGTATACTTGTTTGTCTTGAGGTTTGTTCTTTGTCATATATTTGTATCGAAAAGAAAAGAAAAGAACCTCCGACGTGCACACAACTCCACATGCGACATGCGAACTGGATTGTAGTAACATTAGTGACAGCACCATTGTCCATTATCAATGCCATTAGCATCGTGGCTAACACTATTGTTACTTAGTTTATGACAAATCGTTTCAGCTGTGCTTTTTAACATGATGTCATTGTGCTAACCGAGCAACGTTAGCCTTTACAATAGAGCTTCTTCAAAACACTTGTTAGGGGTCCAAGCCCGAGGGGAGGGAATCGCGGTTGCAAAGCAAAGCGGTTCACACAGCAGGGCTGTGGAACCCTATTGTAATTGTATAGATTATTATTTTTATTATTATTATTGTTGTTGTTATTATTATTATTATTATTATTATTAGGGGTCCAAGCCAGAGGGGGCTGGGAACCCCTCTTGTTCACAGATCCAGTAGAGCTGTGGAACCCTATTGTTTATTTTTTTGCCTCTAAAACAGTTTCTACAGCCTAAACCGTGCATGGTGGGGCGGTGCCATTTTGAGGAATGGTCCAGAACTCTGGAAGGACCTCTGACAAAAAACTGTACACACTTCCACCACTAGGCAGCGCTATAGCAGAAAAAAAACGCGTTATAACTCCCAAACCCTACATCCGACATTAAAATTACTCATAGCCACTAGCCACTAGCCATAGCCATAGCTGAATCTCCTGATATAGGCCACAGCCATTTTCGCTTTGACGTTTCTGTGCGAAAAATCACGATTTATCGTGAACCTACTTCTTCGAACTCCTTCTAGACCATACGACCGATCTGCATGAAACTTGGTAAGTAGCATATCCGGTACGTCCTGACAAAAACTTGCACAGAGTACGCACAAACAAATTTGTGTAGCTAGCTACGACAACACAAAATTTGCCATATCTCGGCCAAAATAAATGCTATAAAGGCGAAAATTTTGATTATTGTTCTCCATGAACAAATAAAACAAATTTTATGAAATTTGGAGACTCTGAGGTCAGTTCACTGACTGTTACTATTATAGATCTAATACGTTTAATTAACAACTAAACCTAATTCATGTACAAACATAACTTACATATATAAAGTTGTAAATGTTCTTTTGTTCATACTTCATGTTTCTTATAGAACATTTAGTCTGCAGTCCCAGAAGACTTGTGTTTATTAACCCTCATGTTGTCCTCCCATCGGCCATGAAGTTGTTGTCCTTTGGGGTCAAAATTTAAAATGAAAATGAACCTTTTCTTTGGTACTATTTTCCTCAACGTTTTTGGCCCCTTTTCCTTTGCTTTGGAGGGTTTTTTTTAAACATTTTTGTGATACTTTATGAAAACAAATCATGGTCAATATACCTAATTTATGTGACATGACTATTTTTTAGTTTAAAAAAGCAGAAATTGTGAATTATATTGATTAATAGTTAAGATCAGAGGATGTTGAGTGGATCACAGATTGGTTTATGTCAAAGTTTAGTCAGGATACTGTTTTGAAACCATTTTAACATCCATGCACATTCATGCATCCATGTTATTTTGGGCAATTTGTTGAAGTTTTAAATTCCCTTCAGTTCACTTGTTTTCTGGGTTTCTCTGAGCATCAATCACAACAACTTTAAAGTGTCAGTCTGAACAGTTTGAACAAATTTAGTCTATCAAACTGAGACAAATGAGAGAGACATCTAGATATAAATAAAAGATCTTCAAGACCTCCAAGGCCTTTTCAAGAAGGTCTTTATATAAAACCTTCAAAACACTATTTTACAGAACTTATGGATTTATAATAACTGAAGTCTCTCTGTCAAAAAGACACTTGAAAACTCCCATACAGGACCACAGAGAGAGTGAAGCATATTTCCAAATGCAGGTGTTTAAAGTATAATAAGTCATGTCTGAGTTGGGACCAACGGCACCTTAACATGTGTACGATGCTTCCTGTCCAACCGGTTCTCACTCCCAACTCGTAAAATACTGACGCTTGGTCACCCATGATCTTTTCCTAAACCTAACTGTCCCGTTCTTGTGCCCCATGTCAGTTAAACGTACGTCCCGACCCAGAGCATCAAAAAGTGAAGCCAAGGGTCTCTGCCAAGCGTGTCTAAATATGACGCTAAAGGAGACTTTTTGCATCAATAACAAACGTCAAATGCACCTGACCAAGCGTGGCTTTTTGACATGATGGGAGTGAGAATGTGTTGTCCTGTCACAAAGAGATGTCATCCTGTTGGGTTCAGGTGTTTGGAATCTCCATCTTCTAAACTTCTACATTCTGAACCTTCTTCATCTCTGAACAGATTATTGATTTGGATGATTTCAAACAGGAGGATTGTCTTCTAATGTTACATCATTTACTCTTCATCCAGATTGTGGAACTGCAGTTTGTCAGATATCAGCTGTGCTTCTCTGGTCTCAGTTCTGATTAATTAACAATGTGTATGTTTTGTTCATATTTTCATGTTTTTTTTTTAGTAAATGTAATCTGCAGTTTGTCAATGAAACTGTAGAAAATGTCCACTGTTAGTTGTTAAAGTAAATTAATGTTTATAATCGTTGGTAAATGGTCACATCTGTATATATACAGAAGATCCTCTGAACTAATATTGGTTTTAAATGGATAAAGTTTACTTGCTGAAGTAGAAATATTTCTTTGGTTTTCTGTTAATTTCCAAATAATGTCTGATCATAGATATTGATCCTTCACAACACACATTCACACACAGACACATACACACACACACACACACACACACACAGAAACACACATACAGACACACACACACACAAACCCACACTCACACAGTAACACACACACAGAATCATACACTAGGGCTTAACGATTTTGGAAAATAATGTAATTGCGATTTTTTTTTCAGCAATATAGCTATTGCGATTTTATATGCAATTATTTTTTAAGCTTTGTCTTCTGTATTATTCAACAAAGATAAGCAATAAATAATTGTATAGTATGAACAACACAAGATTAGATAGATTAAACAAACTGTTCTTTCCTGGAGGCCAGGCTTGTATGTGATGATGAAATACTATATATATATATATATATATATATATATATATATATATATATATATATATATATATATTTATTTATTTATTAGGGGTGGAACGGTGCATGTATTCGTATTGAACCGAAACGGTACAGGCGTCTCGGTTCGGTACATGAATTTACACAGAGAATACACGGTATAAAAATAAATAAAACTTGCATGCAAATGAATTAATATAATGTGGAACTACTGTTACATACGCGTTTCTTACGGACACCTAATCTGTAGCCCCGCCTTAGCTCTGAAGCTCCCGAGCTCCGCTTACACGTCAAGTCGGTCCAGTGAGTCCAGACCAGAGCCATGTCTTTCTCTATCACTCTGGTCCACACGAAGCAAACTAGTCCCTTCCATATACAATCAAACACGGATGTACTGTAGCTGGATCCCTTCTTGCCTCGACCACAAATGGCTTCCAGGCCCATTTGCTTTGCTGTTTGCTCCGCTTTTAGCTCCGCTGTTAGCTGTTAGCTCCGCCGTTAGCTGTTAGTTCCACCGTTAGCTTCGCTGTTTGCTGCTAGCTCCGCTGTTAGCGTGTGAAGCTAATGAAGTTGCGTGCCGCGTGCATGACAGCGTCAATGTTGCACTTGCTAAGAGGCTATCGTTATGTTACTAGTAGCATGCTGCTTGTGGTCTTGCTGTGGGATTAACTGTACTAATAAAACCGTTGAAACAACGTGGCCACACTGCTGTGAAAGCTCCCCAAATGACATTTAACAGAGTCTGGTTGTTACCCCTCCCCGTGGCAGTCTCCTCCACTCCAAATCTTTATAACGGAGCTAGCTAACTGGAGCTAACCACTAATCAGAGCTAATCGTTGCTAACCGAGCCTTCAGCTCTGCGTGCTTGTATCCATTAACTGCATGTATGGACTCGAGCCTGAATAAAACCTTTAATTTTTTTAAAATGGCTGGAAAAGTTTTAAACTATATCTCAGAGTTGTTTGAATGACAGAAATCTGCTCAAGGTATGGCGTAGTGTTAGCGTGCCAAGTTGATACTTTCTCTGCGGAGTCACGTGACAAAATCGCAGCCTTTGGGATTAGGAAATCACGTTTTAACATATGGCGATATTATTGCAAATGTGATTAATCTTTCAGCCCTAACACACACAGACACACACACATGCACACACAGTAACACACACACACAGAATCACACACAGTAACAGACACAGTAAAACACAGACACACACATGCGCGCATACACACACACAGACACACACAACACAGAGACACAGGTACACATACAGAAATACAGACACACACACACACAAAAACACATACACATACACACACACACACACACACACACAGACAGACAGACATCTAGATGAAAACAAAGAGACCAAAGGATATTTCCAAATGCAGCTGTTTAAATGATCAATATAGTATTGATTGGATTAGAAATGTCTGTTTATCATCGTCATTTATTCTTTATTCAGATTGGAGAGCTGCAGTTTGTCAGAGATCAGCTGTGCTTCTCTGATCTCAGCGCTGATGTTCAACCCCTCCCATCTGAGAGAGCTGGAACTGAGTAACAACAAGCTGCAGGATTCAGGAGTGAAGCTGCTGTGTGGTTTTTTGGAGAGTCCACTCTGTAGACTGAAGTCTCTGAGGTCAGTTCACTGACCCTGTTACTATTAGAGATCTAATATGTTTAATTAACAACTGAAACTAATTTATTTACAAACATAACTTACATCTATAAAGTTGTACATGTTCTTTTGTTCATAGTTTTATGTTTATTGTAGAACATTTAGTCTGCAGTCCCAGAAGACTTGCATTTATTAACCCTTGTGTTGTATTCCCATTTGCCATGAACTTGTTGTCTTTCCGGGTCAAAATTTGTGCTATTTTCCACAACGTTTTTGGCCCTTTTTCCTTTGCTTTTGAAGTTTTTTTTCATGTTTTTGTAACACTTTATGAAAAGAAATCATCACACTTGGAGAGGAATATTTTCCACAGCTCTTTAATGACCGTATCAACAGTGTATTGCCCCACAGTTCTTTTGGAGCTCCCTCGCTCCCACCTGGCCCGAGGCTCTCGGTTGCGAGGGTACGAATTCTCTCTGTCCAGCTTATCACACAGTGTCCACGTCTTTTCTCTCCCCGTCGGCCATAAAGTCTTTCTTCCTGCTCCGGCTCGCTACTGCTTTTAAAAGGGAGAGCATGATTAGACAACTCGCTACAGCTGTGACAATCAGTCTCTCCCTGCCTGCTCACCTGAGCCACCACCTCCTCCCCACACTCTCTCTCCCCACACCTCCAAAGAGACTTTTTTGCGTCAATAATAAATGCCAAAGTAACCTGACCAATTGTTGCTTTCTGACGTGATGGGAGTGAGAATGTGTTTTCCTGTCACAAAGAGATCTCATATTGTTGGGTTCAGGTGTTTTGGAATCTCCATCTTCAAAATCTGAACTTCTACATTCTGAACCTTCATCTCTGAACAGATTATTGATTTGGATGATTTCAAACAGAAGGATTGTCTTCTAAGATTGTGGAACTGCAGTTTGTCAGATATCAGCTGTGCTTCTCTGGTCTCAGTTCTGATTAATTAACAATGTGTATGTTTTGTTCATATTTTCATGTTTTTTTTTGTAGTAAATTTAATCTGCAGTTTGTCAATGAAACTGTAGAAAATGTCCACTGTTAGTTGTTAAAGTAAATGAATGTTTACAATTGTTGGTAAATGGTCACATATGTATAGAGAAGATCCTCTGAATTGGTTTTAAATGGATAAAGTTTACTTGCTGAAGTAGAAATATTTCTTTGGTTTCTGTTAATTTCCTAATGTTTTCACAACTAATGTCTGATCATAGATATTGATCCTTAACAACTCACATTCACACACACAGACACATACCTACACACAGAAACACACACACACACACAGTAACACACACACAGAAACATACACATACTGTATATATACACACACAGACACACACACACACACACACACACACACACACGGTAACACACACACAGAGAAACACACACACAGACACACACACACAGTAACACACACAGAGAAACACACAGACATATAGATGAACACAAAGAGACCAAAGAATATTTCCAAATGCAGCTGTTTAAAGGATCAATATAGTATTGATTGGATTAGAAATGTATTTTTATCATTGTCATTTATTCTTTATTCAGATTGAGGGGCTGCAGTTTGTCAGAGTTCAGCTGTGCTTCTCTGGTCTCAGCTCTAAAGTTCAACCCCTCCCACCTGAGAGAGCTGGACCTGAGTAACAACAAGCTGCAGGATTCAGGAGTGAAGCTGCTGTGTGGTTTTCTGGAGAGTCCACACTGTAGACTGGAGACTCTGAGGTCAGTTCACTGACTTTGTTACTATTATATGGTTCCTGTTGCAAATGCTTTTTGTTGATGACCAAATTTCAGTTTCATTCTTCTCACCTCTTCATCTACCAGTGGCACCCACTCATATTTGAACTTACGTTTGAGAGACATGTGCCAGGTATGCTATTTAAAATAATATAAAATAGACCAATTAAATAGGCATACAAACCACTTGAAAACTGAAAACACAAGCATGAAAATACATGGTGGGAAAACATAGTGTGCATCAAAATGCAGAAAACATAGTTAATATCTTGACTGGATTAGTACTCTAGGTATAATAAATAAATAACGGTTGGCAATTAATAATCCGTCAACTCACATAACCACTGCTTTAAGTAAGTAAGTAAGTAAACTTTATTTATATAGCACCTATCACAGACAGAGTCACAAAGTGCTTTACATGCAGCAAGATTAACAATTTAAAAAAAAAAAATAATAATATAAAATAAACATACAAACATAAAAACAATGATATCTCATTCAAGTGAAAGCTTGTCGGAATAGGAGTGTCTTTAGCTGTTTTGTAAAATAAACGATAGAATCGGTCACACGCAGCGAAAGGGGCAGGGCGTTACACAGTTTGGGAGCAACTGCCCGAAAGGAGCGGTCTCCCCGAGTTTTAAGGCGGGTTTTTGGGACCATCAGGAGATTTTGACCTGAGGAACGAAGCGTGCGGAAAGAGGAGTAAGGGGTCAACAAATCAGCGATGTATTTCGGCGTCTGTCCATGTAGTGCTCTAAAAGTTAACACTAGAATTTTATAGTCAATTCTGTATTTTACTGGAAGCCAGTGGAGAGTAAACAAAATCGGGGTGATGTGTGCCCTTCTGTTTGTTCCTGTTAAAAGCCTGGCTGCTGCATTTTGCACCAATTGAAGGCGGCTCAACGAAGATTTATTAAAACAAGTAAAAAGAGAATTACAGTAATCTAACCGTGACAAAATAAAAGCATGAATGATCATCTCCATGGTAGCTTTGGGAAGTATTTTTCTCAATTTAGAGATATTTCTCAAATGATAAAAACAATTTCTGACCAACTGTCTAGAATGACCATCCAAAGACATCGATTGGTCGAACAAAACACCAAGGTTACTTAGGCTCAGCTGGAAGGAGGAGTCCAGGGAACAGAGGTGTAGTTTGATTTGGGGTAGTATATGTTCTGGAGCAATGATCAATGTTTCAGTCTTTTTTGTATTCAGTTGTAGATAATTGTTGTACAACCAAGTCTTAATGCTTGACAGACATTCCAATAAATCAGCTAATTTACCAAACTCTGATTCTTTGAATGAGCAGTACAACTGAATGTCATCAGCGTAAAAGTGGTAAGACACATTATTAAAATTACGGATTATTTCACTAAGAGGGCTAACATACAATAGAAACAAAAGAGGACCTAAAACCGAACCCTGAGGAACTCCGTATGACAAAGGGGTCATTTCTGACAAGATGTTGTTAACAGACACACAAAATGATCTATCACTCAGGTAAGAGGTGAACCATTTAAGAACAGTCCCAGAAAATCCCATTTCATTCTGTAACCGATTTAACAATACTGTATGGTCCAATGTATCAAATGCAGACGACAGGTCAAGTAAAATCAACACAGTGTACTGTCCAGAGTCGGCAGCCATCAGAATGTCATTTGATACTTTAAGAAGCGCAGTCTCAGTTGAATGACATTTACGAAAACCTGACTGAAATTTGTCAAGCAAATTTTTTCCATCAAGAAATGTAGTCAGCTGGCCCGCCACCACTTTCTCAAGTATTTTAGATAAGAAAGGCAGTTTAGATATAGGCCTGTAGTTAGTTGGTTCAGAAGAGTCCAAATTAGGTTTCTTCAGTATGGGACTAACAACTGCTTGTTTAAAATGGCTGGGCACAGAACCGGTTAAAAGGGAAAGGTTAATCATTTTAACAACATACGGTCCAACTAATTCAAACACATTTAATAGCAATGAAGTCGGCAATACATCGAGCGGACTTGAAGATGGTTTCACTTTACTTAACAGGCCCTTAATATCATCTCGAGTGATAGGTGAAAAAGTATCCCAGGAGTATGAGACTACTGGCCCACAGGATAAGATATCAAGAGATGGGTTAATAGTAGTTCTAATTTCTTGCACCTTGTTTACAAAAGCATGTAAAAACCTATTGCAATCAGACTTTGAGTATACAGGCACTTGGGGAGCGGGGGGAGAGACAATCTTAGATATTGTATCAAACAGGACTTTAGGATTTTTCTTGTTCAGAGTTACCAGATTAGCAAAATAATCCGACCTGGCCTGTTTTATCATAGCATTAAGCAGTGTGATAAGCTCCCTCAGATGCAGTCTATGTACTTCCAAACTTGTGGATTTCCACAAACGTTCGACTTTACAGCACTTTCTCCTGAAAGACATTATTTCTTCATTTATCCAATGGCAAGAATTTTTAGGGAACGAGCTTTTACTTTTCAGGGGAGCAACGTTTATTTTATGTTATATTTCTTTGTCTTTTAAGAAAGGGTACTTCAAAATCAGGGCCTTTAACATAGTCATCATTGGTCGGAAACCTGTAACAGCGATGCAAAAGAAGGTGAGGAATGTAACATCAGACATCAGCTCCGTAAACCACTCTCTGAACACGTGCCTCCATGAGCCAATCAGAGTTGTTCCCTGCACCGCGCAGCTTATGGCGCGTTCATGCCACCTCGGAATGACAGGGACCGCCCCCGTGATTACGTTGTTTTTCCGACTACCAGCGTTCACATGGTTAGGATGGTTGAGATGCGTGTTCTTCTTCTTCTGTTATATTGGCGTTTGGCATAACAACTTGTTGCATGACTGCCACCAACTGTTGGGCGTAGCCTAGGAGCATCAGGTGTGTGAAAACATGGAGGCCACAATAATTTGCTGCTGTTTTCTTATGCAAGCATACAAACAGCACATCGTCAGGTGTTTGTGTTATCTGCAGGACAACGAACGGGAAAGGTCACGGATAAGGTGTTGTTAGTTTATATACAGGCCTATTTATGAATAATTTGAAACATGTTATGTCTGTGTATGTTTCTCAGCAGAGGCGTTTGTCCACAATAAATAAGTTTATTGTCATTGAAATATGTTCAGTGAACCAAACTCGCCTCCATCAAACGTCAGTTGTCAACAACGCGTCACCAACTGGGAAACTCGGTCAGCAAAATCTGGCCCGAGTTTCCCACCTCTGATTCCCACAGGAAGGGACGTGAATGATGACGTTTTCACTCGGAAAAACGTTTTTCCGATGTCCATGAACGCACGGTTAGTTTAGATGTAGACAGTCACAGAGGACAGAGTAACGTGAGGAAAATTCCACAACAGATAGCAGTCGGTCATAAGTCGTCACAAGGTGTACCCGTTTACCAGTAAACGTAACATTTTGTCCCGTCCGTGTTGTTTTTCAGACATCAGCAGTGACCAGTGCTAGTTTGAGTCTTTTAGCTCATAGCTTTAGCGGCAGACTGTTGTACGTCCCGCTACACGCTCACACTCCACTATTTAGCTGTCAGTATTTTAGCCGTGTTTACTACTGTAGCTAATGGTAGGCTAAGGTTAGCTGCTGTATAACGTGTTATTAGTGTTTACTAGCATGACATGCAGCGATGTTTCTGTTGCCTCTAACGTCTGTTTTGGAGCATCAGAGCTCAACGCAGACATTTAAGTGGCACCGTAATCCGCGTTGCTATTTCGTCCGGTAACATGCGCCGTTAACATGAACAGAAAATTGCGTTGCGTGTATCTTTTCACGGCAAACGCGCATGTTTGGAAAGCGGTCGCACAACAACTGAAATGGCTCCTTCATAGTATCCTTCAACAAAGGAGGAATGTAGCACAATATGGATGAATTGGCAGGAATGTAGCACAATATGGATGTGAAAGCAGGTATAATTAGCTTATGTGACAATAAAATTTGTTTTGGTTAAAATCAACAAATAATCGTGATAATTAATCGTGATCAATATATTGATCAAAATAATCGTGATTATCATTTTGGCCATAATCGTGCAGCTCTACGTGTTTCAGTTGGGTTGCCATACTTAAATTTTGATCAGGGCCATGGTTTCATGCAATGTTCTTATGATTTAGTTGTGATCAGATCTCTCAATTTTGCATGCCAGTCTTTGGTCCAACTTTGTCTGAACATCTCTGGGAAATTTAGGAATGATGAAAACTGCTGGGTAGGCTGATGATGTGATGGCATGACTATGGTGAAATAAAACAATAGTCTTCAAATGTATTGCAAATTAACCATACTGTAACAATACTGTTAGAGTAAAAGTCCTGCAGTGAAGATGTTACTTTGATAAAGGTCTGTAAGTATCATCAGGAAAATGTTGTTAAAGTATAAAAGTAAACAAAAATCATCCCATTTTAGTGTTAAGGATCCAACCAGTTGTGTGTTTAATGGTCTAGTCATTTCAGCTGGACTTGTAGCCGTTATATTGTTGGCTAGTTTAATTTAGAATAAAACATCAGATTTTATAAACTACATGTGTTTTGTGTGCAGAAATCTTAATGTGTAAAGTAACAAGTAACTAAAGCTGTCAGATGAATGTAGTGGAGTAAAAAGTACAATATTTCTCTCTGAAATGTAACGGAGTAGAAGTAGAAAGTGGTATGAAAAGAAAAGACTCAAGTAAAGTACAAGTACCTCAACATTTGGACTTAAGTACAGTACTGGAGTAAATGTACTTGGTTATATTTTACCCCTGCGTTCGGACTACACAGACAGTGTAACATTATGCATTAGAGTGTTTACACACTCTAATGCATAATGTTAAACTACATAAACTACCGGAGTCAGTTGAATTGAGATCCAGATAAAAACTTCTTCAGTATGTAACCTTAAAGCTAGATTAGACAGTATGTCTATGAGATTATAGTTATTTTCCATGGTTCTACTTAGCCCTGACGTTATAACAATCACATAGCATTACTGTTACCTGTACCTTGATTCCGCTGCAGCCTTCTCTGAATGTACCGGGACAGGCTCAAGGGTTAGTGTCATGGTTTCTTTCCAATGCTGAACAAATCGGTTGAATTTGGCTTGCTTCTTAGATAGATAGATAGCTTTTTATTGTCATTGTATGCAGTACAACACAATTCTGTTGGAGCCATCCTCTCCAAATAGCAGCATAGAGTAAAAAGATAAAAATATAAATATACAGTATACACCAGCACATTCTCACCCTAGCACATCTTGCACATACACATTCATTCCCATGAAACAATCCTTCAAAAAGGTATGAAACCATCCTCTCATCAATCCATAGTCCACTGCTTCTCCATCAACTTCATTATCTAACGTACAATATAAAAAAAGAAAAACAGCAGTGTTAACCACCACTCTCGCAACAGCATAATGTAACGTTACACAATTTAAAAGGCACATTATGCTGATGCCTAAATCACGCTTCTCTATCATTCTCCAGACTGTAACGTTAACGTAAGTAAATGGAAAGGAAAAAAGTAATTTTGATCCTGTTTAGCTTGTTCCCTGAATATATTAATACAACGTGACATTAGGCCTATCTTAATTTTTTTTCAGGACAGCGGGGAAAGTATTGAAAGAAGTTAAAACCATTAACTCTATTAATCGGGTTATTTTGAGAACAGCAGCTAACGTTAAACGTTAAAATTACTCGAAAGGGAGGTTAACCGTTTGTCGGTTCTGTCAGTTAACGTTAACGTTACGTAACTGGTGTTGTAACTTGACGTTAGTCTTTGTACGTTAACTAACGTGGCTCCCGATAGTCACATTCTGCCCAAATTGCTTTGCTTCAGAACAAAAGACTGTTCGGTGGGAAAAACGCTTTTCATTGTTCTCCTCTGATGCAGTGCAGCTAACGTTTTATAGCTAACGTTAGCTAGCTCGATGGTGAACTGTAGCTACCGTTAGCTAGCTAAGTACCATGTAATAATGTGTAGAATGGCAATATGGGACAGAATACTGCTAATGTTTTAACTAACTATTTAACGTTAATAATGGCAATTGTCAATGTTGAGTGTAGCTAATGTTAAAGTAATGTTAGGTGACAGTATGAACTTGGCTAGCGCTAACGTTAATGGTAAAGTTAACTTCCAACTTTGAATATTAACACCACAAACACAGATTTAAAAAAATCACATAATTTACCTTTGAATTTACTTCTCTCCTCTTCAGTGACCTCTATTCCAAAACGAAGTAACTCCGTGATTAAATCCTCTGTTGATAAATGTCCAAGCGCCATCCTCCCGACTTTGAGCGACACTAACAGTGACGACAGTTGGATCACTGTCGATTCACTCATGTATCCTTCCACGCTGCAATATTTATGCTTCCACCGAGTCAACCTCTCATTAGCATGTAGCTAGATCCTTGCAATAGAACACAACTTAAAGGGTTAACAATTATTTGTCAGTTTCATTCTAATATAAATATGGTAAAGGCTTTGAAAGTCAAATTTTTCAATAATGTTTGTGAATATAAATTATTACATGCTCCTCATTAACTTGTGTTTCTATATTGAGAGATGATATTTTCTGCTGTGATGAGCATCCACTAATTCCTGCCATTTTACATTTAAACATTAAGGTAGAAATATGTAAGGAACAAATATGTACCTTACACCTCGGAAGGTCCAATGGAAGGTGCATAATTGTACCTTCAAGATGCATTTTTGTACTTTTAAGGGAACAGTCTGAACTCAAACTGAGACACATGAGAGAGTCACATCTAGATATAAATAATTAAAAGATATTAAAGAAGTCCAACGCCCTTTCAAGGTCTATTATATAAAACCTTCAAAACACCATATTTTACAGAACTTATAGATTTATAGTAACTGAAGTCTCTCTGTCACCGACACTTTAAAACTCTCATACAGGACCACAGAGAGAGAGTGAAGCATATTTCCAAATGCAGGTGTTTAAAGAATGTTTAGTCGTGTCTGATCTGTGACCAATGACACCTTAACATGTGTACGTTGCTTCCTGTCCAACCGGTTCTCACTCCCAACTCGTAAAATACTGACGCTTGGTTACCCATGATCTCTTCCTAAACCTAACTGTCCTGTTCTTGTGCCCCATGTCAGTTAAAGGTACATCCCGACCCAGAGCTTCAAATAGTGACGCCAAGGGTCCCTGCCGAGCGTGTCTAAATATGACGCTAAAGGAGACTTTTTGCGTCAATAACAAACACCAAAGGCACCTGACCAAGCATTGCTTTCTAACGTGATTCATCTCTGAACAGATTATTGATTTGGATGATTTCAAACAGGAGGATTGTCTTCTAAGGTTACATCATTTACTCTTTATTCAGATTGTGGAACTGCAGTTTGTCAGATATCAGCTGTGCTTCTCTGGTCTCAGCTCTGATTAATTAACAATGGAACCTAATTTATGTACAAACAACTTAATCCATGAAGTTATTACTGTTGTTTTGTTCATATTTTCATGTTTCTTGTATTAACTTTAGTCTGCAATCAGAAAAGACTATTGTTTATTAAAGAAACTGTAGAAAAGGTTTTCTGGAGAGTCCACACTGTAGACTGGAGACTCTGAGGTCAGTTTACCGACTCTGTTACTATTATACATCTAATATGGTTAATTAACAACTGAACCTAATTTATGTACAAACATAACTTAAATCTATAAAGTTCTAAATGTTCTTTTGTTCATATTTTCATGTTTCTTGTAGTAAATTTAGTCTGCAGTCACAAGACTTGTGTTTTTTAAAGAAACTGTAGAAAATGTCCATTGCTAGTTGTTAAAATAAATGAATGTTTATAATTGTTGGTAAATGGTCACATCTGTATAAAGAAGATCCTCTGAACTAATATTGGTTTTAAATGGATAAAGGTTACTTGCTGAAGTAGAAATATTTCTTTGGTTTATGTTCATTTCAAAGTGTTGTCACAAATAATGTCTGATCATAGATATTGATCCTTCACAACACACATTCACACACACACACACACACACACACAAACAAACAGACACACACCTACACATAGAAATACAAGCACACAGAAACCCACACACAGACACATACACACAAAATCACACACATACACACACAGACACACACACACACAAAGACACACACAGTAACACACAGACACACACATGCACACATACACACAGAGACAGGCACACACACACACAGAGAAACACACAAACACACACACACACAGATATATAGATGAAAACAAAGAGACCAATGGATATTCCAAATGCAGCTGTTTAATGGATCAATATAGTATTGATTGGATTAGAAATGTATTTTTATCATTGTCATTAATTCTTTATTCAGATTGTGGGGCTGCAGTTTGACAGAGATCAACTGTGCTTCTCTGACCTCAGTTCTGAAGTCCAACCCCTCCCACCTGAGAGAGCTGGACCTGAGATACAACAAGCTGCAGGATTCAGACGTGAAGTTGCTGTGTGGTTTTCTGGAGAGTCCACACTGTAGACTGGAGACTCTGAGGTCTGTATGAAATGTCCACTGTTAGTTGTTAAAGTAAATGAATGTTTATAATTGTTATATTAAATGGTCACATCTTTATACAGAAGATCCTCTGAACTAATGTTGGTTTTAAATGGATAAAGTTTACTTGCTGAAGTAGAAATATTTCTTTGGTTTCTGTTAATTTCCAAACGTTTTCACAAATAATGTCTGATCAAAGATATTGATCCTTCACACACACAGACACACCCACACACAGAGACACATACACACACAGAATCACAGACACACACACACACATAATCACACACATAAACATAAACACAAAGACACATACACACAAAGAACCACACAGACACACACAGTAACACACAGACACAGGCACACACACAGAGAGAAACACACACATAAAGACACACACAGAATCACACACATAAACATACACACACAGACACAAAGAACCACACAGACACACACACACACCGTAACACACAGACACACACATGCACACACAGAAACACAAACGCACACAGAGAAACACACACTCATATATATGAACACAGCGAGACCAATGGTTATTTCCAAATGCAGCTGTTTAAAGGATCAATATAGTATTGAATGAATTAGAAATTTATTTTTATCATTGTCATTTATTCTTTATTCAGATTGGAGAGCTGCAGTTTATCAGAGATCAGCTGTGCTCCTCTGGTCGCAGCTCTGAAGTCCAACCCCTCCCATCTGAGAGAGATGGACCTGAGTAACAACAAGCTGCAGGATTCAGACGTGAAGGTGCTGTGTGGTTTTCTGGAGAGTCCACACTGTAGACTGGAGACTCTGAGGTCAGTTCACTGACTCTGTTACTATTATAGATCTAATTAGAAGACAAGACAGTCATACGCTCATTTGCATATTTGTGACATCATTACGCAATCATTTGAAATAAAGCTTTGTGGTTGTGTCAGCTAGGTAGATAGAAAGAAATAGAACTCTTTAGCCAAATAATCACAAATTCAATACAGGAATTTATTTTACCTCATAATTATTACTTAGGTAGCCTATCTTTGATCTTTGAAGTAAAAAAGAAAAAGAAGAAATTCTACAAAGGGAGGGAAAAAGATGGATAAAGAATTCTCAAAGAAGGCTGGCTTGCCCAGGTCCAGCATCCTACAGTCTCTCCTACCTACACCGGCCCCCGCACACCCTGTCCCCCTCCCCTTCTAACTTCCTGCACACTGTGCTGCTGCACATGAGGAGAGAGGGGAGAGGCTGCTCCTCTGCTCCTCAGTCACAGAACAGAAGACTGTTTTGGCGGCTACAGAAGAGAAATACCTTTCATGCTCGCTGGACAATACTGGCGGATTTTCTACAGAAAAGAAAAAAAAAGTCACTAAGGGTGTCTGAAAAGTCGCTAACTCTAGCGACAAAGTCGCTAAGTTGACAACACTGTTAACAACTGAACCTAATTTATGTAAAAACATAACTTAAACCATGAAGTTGTAAATGTTGTTTTTGTTCATATTTTCATGTTTCTTGTAGTAAATTTAGTCTGCAGTCACAAAAGACTTGTTTTTGTTAAAGAAATTGTAGAAAATGTCCACGGTTAGTTGTTAAAGTAAATTAATATTTATAGTTGTTGGTAAATGGTGACATCTGTATACAGAAGATCCTCTGAACTAATATTGGTTTTAAATGGATAAAGTTTACTTGCTGAAGTAGAAATATTTCTTTGGTTTCTGTTAATTTGCAAAAGTTTTCACAAATAATGTCTGATCATAGATATTGATCTTCACAACACACATTCACACACACAGACACACACACACCTACACACAAACACACACAGACACACACACATACACACATACAAACACACACACACACACACACACAGTAACACACAAACACACAAAGAATCATACACATACACACACACACACCTACACACAAAAACACACACACAGAGACACACACAAACACACACACACAAAGAACCACACACATACACATACACACACAGACACACACACAGTACAACACAGACACACACATGCACACAAACACACAGACATATAGATGATAACAAAGAGACCAATGGATATTTTCAAATACAGCTGTTTAAAAGATCTATATAGTATTGTTTGGATTAGAAATGTATTTTCATCATTGTCATTTATTCTTTATTCAGATTGGTGCGCTGCAGTTTGTCAGAGATCAGCTGTGCTTCTCTGATCTCAGCTCTGATGTCCAACCCCTCCCATCTGAGAGAGCTGGACTTGCGTAAAAACAAGCTGCAGGATTCAGGAGTGAAGCTGCTGTGTGGTTTTCTGGAGAGTCCACACTGTAGACTGGAGACTCTGAGGTCAGTTCACTGACTCTGTTACTATTATAGATCTAATATGTTTAATTAACAACTGAACCTAATTTATGTACAAACATAACTTACATCTATAAAGTTGTAAATGTTGTTTTGTTCATATGTTCACGTTTCTCGTTGTACATTTAGTCTGCAGTCCCAGAAGACTTGTGTTCATTAACTCTTGTGTTGTCTTCCCATCGGCCATGAACTTGTCCTTCGGGGTCAAAATTGAAAATAAACTTTTTTTTTGTTGCTATTTTCCACAATGTTTTTGGCCATTTTTCTTTTGACTTTGATAGTTTTTGTCACGTTTTTAACACTTTAAAAAAAACAAATCATGGTCTATTTACCTAATTTATATAACATAACTATTTTTCAGTTTAAAAAAGCAGGAATTATGAATTAGTTTGACTAATAGTTAAGATCAGAGGATGGTGAGTGGATCACAGACTGGTTTATGTCAAAGTTTAGTCAGGATACTGTTTGGAAACAATAAAAAAAAATCTAATGCTTTAATATTGAATAAAACACCCAAAGTTTAATCAAAGTGATCATTCATTTTACATGTTATTTTTGGGCAAGTTGTTGAAGTTTTAAATTCCCTTCAGTTCACCTGTTTTCTGGGTTTCTCTGAGCACAAATCACAACAACTTTAAAGTGTATCAGTCTGAACAGTTTGAATAAATTTATTCTGAACTCAAACTGAGACACATGAGAGAGACATCTAGATATAAATAATTAAAAGATTTTCAAGAAGTCCAAGGCCTTTTGAAGAAGGTCTTTTTATATAAAACCTTCAAAACACTGTATTTTACAAAACTTCTAGATTTATAATAACTGAAGTCTCTCTGTCACAGACACTTTAAAACTTCCATACAGGACCACAGAGAGAGAGAGAGTGAAGCATATTTCCAAATGCAGGTGTTTAAAGAATGTTTAGTCGTGTCTGATCTGTGACCAACGACACTTTAACATGTGTACGATGCTTCTGGTCCAACCCGTTCTCACTCCCAACTCATAAAATACTGGCGCTTGGTCACCCATGATATTTTCCTAAACCTAACTGTCCCTTTCTTGTGCCCCATGTCCAGACTGATCTGAATAAATGGCGTATGTATGACACGCCAATTCGTATGCCATTATTGGCATGTTATCAAGAAGCATACTCACTTTTTAGCGTGTATATCAACGCCGTTTGGCCTCCATTGAGTTACATTACCTTGTGATGGCATGTGAATTTACGCCGTAGCGAGTAGTATGACAGGGTGAAAATCCACGTAGGGAGGTTGGTCGGGGTGGTGGATGGGTAAAACACAGGACTTTCACCCAGGAGAACGGGGATCATGTCCCGCGTGTCACGTTTCCTAAACTCGCTTTCTTCTTTTACTAAAGCCAACCCTGTTCTTCTTTTCCTAAACCCAACCGGTTCTTGATTTCCTAAACTCAACTGTAGCTTTCTTCTCGCGATAACACGGCAAGAAGCGTGTATGTGTACGCCCGCTGTATACAGTGTAGACATAGCAGGCCACTTGGCTTAAGAAAATTGGCGTGTATGTTTACTTGAAGTCATGATGCCATGTTGCCATGTCAGTTAAACGTACGTCCAGACGCCAAGGGTCCCTGCCAAGCGTGTCTAAATATGACACTAAAGGAGACTTTTTGATCACTTTCAGCTCTGATTAACTAACAACTAAACCTAATTCATGTACAAACATAACTTAATCCATTAAGTTGTAAATGTTGTTTTTGTTCATATTTTCATGTTTCTTGTAGTAAATTTAGTCTGCTGTCACAAGAGACTTTTGTTTATTAAAGAAACTGTAGAAAATGTCCACTGTTAGTTGTTAAAATAAATTAATGTTTATAAATGTTGGTAAATGGTCACATCTGTATAAAGAAGATCCTCTGAACTAATATTGGTTTTAAATGGATAAAGTTTACTTGCTGAAGTAGAAATATTTCTTTGGTTTCTGTTAATTTCCAAACATTTTCAAAATAATGTCTGATCATTGATATTGATCCTTCACAACACACATTCACACACAGACACACACACAGACACTGTAACACACACACACACACACATAATCACACACATACACACAGACAAACACACAGACACACACAGAAACACACACAGTAACACACAGACACACACAGACACACACACAGTAACACACACATGCACGCACGCACGCACACACACACACATACACACAAACACACAGACACACACAGACATATAGATGAAAACAAATGGCCCAAAGCATATTTTCGAATGCAGCTGTTTAAAGGATCAATATAATATTGATTGGATATGAAATGTATTTTTATCATCGTCATTTATTCTTTCTTCAGATTTGAGAGCTGCAGTTTGTCAGAGATCAGCTGTGCTTCTCTGATCTCAGCTCTGATGTCCAACCCCTCCCATCTGAGAGAGCTGGAACTGAGTAACAACAAGCTGCAGGATTCAGGAGTGAAGCTGCTGTGTGGTTTTCTGGAGAGTCCACTCTGTAGACTGGAGACTCTGATGTAAGTTCACTGACTGTTACTATTATAGATCTAATATGTTTAATTAACAACTGAACCTAATGTATGTACAAACATAACTTACATCTATAAAGTTCTAAATGTTCTTCTGTTCATATTTTCATGTTTCTTGTAGTAAATTTAGTCTGCAGTCACAAGACTTGTGTTTCTTAAAGAAACTGTAGAAAATGTCCATTGCTAGTTGTTAAAGTAAATGAATGTTTATAGTTGTTGGTAAATGGTGACATCTGTACACAGAAGATCCTCTGAACTAATATTGGTTTTAAAAGGATGAAGTTTACTTGCTGAAGTAGAAATATTTCTTTGGTTTCTGTTAATTTCCTAAAGTTTACACAACTAATGTCTGATCATAGATATTGATCCTTGACAGCACACATTAACACACACGGACACATACCTACACACAAACACACACACACACACACACACACACACACACACACACACAGTAACACACACACAGAAACATACACATACTGTATACATCCACTTTACATTACTTGCTGAAGTAGACATATTTCTTTGGTTCCTGTTAATTTCAAATGTCTGATCATTGATATTGATCCTTCAGAACACACACACACACACTCAGTCACATACACCCACACACACTCACACCCACACACACACATATAGACACACACACACACAGACACACATATAGACACACACACAATCACACACAGAGAAACACACACACACACACACACACACAAAGGCATCTGACCAAGCATCTCTTTCTGACGTGATGGGAGTGAGAATGTGTTGTCCTGTCACAAAGAGGTGTTAGGCCGGTTACACACTGGAAGCGTCTCGCGAGCGTGTCAGCCGTGTGGCGTGTCAGTTTATATTTCGGCTCCCATGTTAACAGGTCAGAGCTTACACACGGCCTGCGTGATATGCGCGTGTCTGCTAGAAATAGAACCGACGCCTATTTTTCACGCGAGACGCGAGCGTGTTGAAAGCGTTTCCAGGCAAAATAGAATAGGAAAATATGTTTATATGTCATTTAGACACAAATGCATATATATATATATATATATATATATATATATATATATATATATATATGACATCTTGATGTTTGAAAGTCTCTAGGTTTTGACATCAATGTAGATATAAATGTAATAAAAAATGTCAGAGAAAAGATTTTCAAATATTGCACCTGTCATACAGAACGAAATATTCTGTAACATATTTTGCAGTCAATACTGCCGATGTTGTCTTGCTTCAATCAAATCAGTAGGCTATATATTTATGTTTAACAACTCTCTCCCTCTGGCGAATTCTTAACAGAAGAAGGGCTGCAATGGCTTTTCTTCTGTCAACAACTCGAACTGAAAAAGAACAAATAGCGTTTTAATTTTCCATAGTAACATATGTATGTAGCCGATATATAAAGGGTAGGATAGGCTACAATAACAACGTAGTGTGTGTTCTGAGTGACGGTCCAACATCAGATAGGCTATATAGGCTCTTTACAGCTACACAAAGTTGTCATAAACAGACAGCCCACTTACCATTTTTCAGACTTTGAATGTGTCGGCGCTATGTCCCGAGATCAGCCCTCCCTGTACCTAGCAGCAGCAGCAGCGTCGCGTCAGACACACTTCTGGTGGTAGGACACAGAAAAATCCACGCAGCCGCCACGCTTCTGAGACGCAACAGAAACGCCACGCTCGCGCGACGCATCCAGTGTGTAACCGGCCTTATCCTGTTGGGTTCAGGTGTTTGGAATCTCCATCTTCTGAACTTCTACATTCTGAAGACCAAGCGTCTCATACTAATGACACATGTACGTTTGTTTGTGTGGAAAGCCCACTTTTATTAAGCAACTGTAGGAAGGCATTCGGACATGTCAACAGATGAGGTCATCAGCTCACACAGGGCAACAAGCACACGTTAATAATTCCTGATTGCTTCATTTCCGACCATGATCAGAAAACCAGGGGATAGTCATTACCTCCAGTGCCGACGTGGGGTTTAAAATCCCGTTTCTGGTGAGCAAATGAATGAACTTGGCTTTCAGTCTGGAGTTTATCTCGGACACCACACACTGTGTACAAAACTTAAACTTATTCCACCAACTCTGCTCCGGTCACATCTACACGTCTGCTTCCTCGTTCTCTATCTCTCTTCTGCACACACACACACACACACACACACACACACACACACACACACTATGCTCTCTTAAAGGACTCGCAGCACCATTTTACAACAAATGCCTAATCGCACTGATGTGACCGAGCCCGACCCAAACCCGACCATCATTTCTAAATATCTGTCCGAACCCGGCCCGACCCGTCGGGTCCCGTCGGGCTTGGGTCGGGTATCCGCACTCTAACACACACACACACACACACACAACCATATAGATGAAAACAAAGAGACCAAAGGATATTTCCAAATGCAGCTGTTTAAATGATCAATATAGTATTGATTGGATTAGAAATTGATTTTCATCATCACCATTTATTCTTTATTCAGATTGTGGGGCTGCATTTTGTCAGAGATCAGCTGTGCTTCTCTGGTCTCAGCTCTGAAGTCCAACCCCTCCCATCTGAGAGAGCTGGAACTGAGTGGTAACATGCTGCAGGATTCAGGAGTGAAGCTGCTGTGTGGTTTTCTGGAGAGTCCACACTGTAGACTGGAGACTCTGAGGTCAGTTCACTGACTCTCTTACTATTTTAGACCCAATATGTTTAATTAACAACTGAACCTAATTTATGCACAAACATAACTTATATGAAGTTGTAAATGTTGTTTTGTTCATATTTTCATGTTTCTTGTAGTACATTTAATCTGCAGTCCCAGTAGAATTGTGTTTATTAACCCTCGTGTTGTCTTCCCATTAGCCATGAACCTTTTTTTTGGGTGCTATTTTCCAAAACGTTTTTGGCCATTTTTCCTTTGCTTTTGATTTTTTTTTTCACGTTTTGTAATGCTTTATGAAAAGAAATCATGGCCAATAAACGTAATTCATATGACATTATGACTAATTGTTTGTTTAAAAAAAGCAAGAATTATGAATTAGTTTGACTAATAGTTAAGATCAGAGGATGTTGAGCGGATCACAGACTGGTTTATATCAAAGTTTAGTCAGGATACTGTTTGGAAACCATTTTTTTTTTTTAATCAAATGCTTTAAAACACGCTTTAAAACACCCAAAGTTCAATCAAACTAATCATTCATTTGACCTGTGAAGCACATTCATGCATCCATGTTATTTTGGGCAATTTGTTGAAGTTTTAAATTCCCTTCAAATAACTTGTTTTCTGGGTTTCTCTGAACACAATTCACAACAACTTTAAAGTGTGTCAGTCTGAACAGTTTAAACAAATGTATAAACATATATATATATATATATAAACTCTCTGATTAACAACTGAACCTAATTTATGTACAAACAACTTAATCCATGAAGTTGTAAATGTTGTTTTTGTTCATATTTTCATGTTTCTTGTAAATTTAGTCTGCTGTCACAAGAGACTTGTTTATTAAAGAAACTGTAGAAAATGTCCACCGTTAGTTGTTAAAGTAAATTAATGTTTATAATCGTTGGTAAATGGTCACATCTGTATAAAGAAGATCCCCTGAACTAATGTTGGTTTTAAATGGATGAAGTTTACTTGCTGAAGTAGAAATATTTCTTTGGTTTCTGTTAATTTCCAAACATTTTCAAAATAATGTCTGATCATTGATATTGATCCTTCACAACACACATTCACACACAGACACTCAGACCCACACACACACACACACACATACACACACACAGATTCACACACATATACATACACACAGACACACACACACACAGACACACACACACACACTCATATAGATGAACACAGAGGGACCAATAGATATTTCCAAATGCAGCTGTTTAAAGGATCAATATAGTACTGATTGTATTAGAAATGTACTTTTATCATCGTCATTTATTCTTTATTCAGATTGGAGAACTGCAGTTTGTCAGAGATCAACTGGGCTTCTCTGATCTCAGCTCTGAAGTCCAACCCCTCCCATCTGAGAGAGCTGGACCTGGGTAACAGCAAGCTGCAGGATTCACACCTGAAGCTGCTGTGTGGTGTTCTGGAGAGTCCACACTGTAGACTGGAGACTCTGAGGTCAGTTCACTGACTCTCTGTTACTATTATAGATCTAATACATTTAATTAACAACTGAACCTAAGTTATGTACAAACATAACTTACATCTATAACGTTGTAAATATTCTTTTGTTCATGTTTTCATGTTTTTTTGTAGTAAATTTAGTCTGCTGTCCCAGAAGACTTGTGTTCATTAACTCTTGTGTTGTCTTCCCATCGGCCATGAACTTGTCCTTCGGGGTCAAAATTGAAAATGAACTTTTTCTTGGTGCTATTTTCCTCATTGGTTTTGGCCATTTTTTCTTTGCTTTTGATAGTTTTAATCACGTTGTTGTAATGCTTTATGAAAATAAATCATGGGTCTATATACCTAATTCATATATGTATATACATATATTATATAAAATATAGTCGGGATATTGTTTTGAAACCTTTTTACCTGGGAAGCACATTCATGCATCCATGTTATTTTTGAACAGTTTGAACAAATTTATTCTGAACTCAAACTGAGACTCATGAGAGAGACATCTATATATAAATAATTAAAAGATCTTCAAGAAGTCCAAGTCTTTTCAAGAAGGTCTTTTATATAAAACCTTCAAAACACTGTATTTTACAGAACTTATAGATTTATAATAACTGAAGTCTCTCTGTCACAGACACTTTAAAACTCCCATACAGGACCACAGAGAGAGAGAGAGAGAGAGAGAGAGAGAGAGAAGCATATTTACAAATGCAGGTGTTTAAAGTATGTTTAGTCGTGTCTGATCTGTCACCAACGACACTTTAAAACTCTCTGATTTGTAGAAAATTTTGTTTGCAGTGACAAGAGACTTTTGTTTGTTAAGGATACTGTAGAAAATGTCCACTGTTAGTTGTTAAAGTAAATTAATGTTTATAATTGTTGGTAAATGGTCACATCTGTATACAGAAGATCATCTGAACTAATATTGGTTTTAAATGAATAAAGTTTACTTGCTGAAGTAGAAATATTTCTTTTTTCTGTTAATTTCCAAAAATTAATTTCAAAGTGTTCATAGATGTTGATCCTTCACAACACACACACACACACACACACACACACACACCCACACACACCCACACACACCTATCTGAGGTGTACAGCCTCTCAGTGATCAGGAAAGCCAACCTGATCACAGAGGACCCCTCTCACCCCCTCCATCACTCCCTCCAGCTACTACCATCAGGCAGGAATTTTTAAGGGACCACTGGCCCGCAAAAGCATCTACAATAAACCCTTCATCCCCTCTGCAATAGCCGTACTGAACAGCACAAAATGAACACCACAGTCAGCTGATCACCTCAACACCCCATGTCTTGTTTTTGTATGTCTGTGTGAATGTCTCTTTGTGACTGGAGCTGTGAAAGAACATTTTCTGTAACCCTTGTGTAACAGACAAAGTATTATCTTACTTTATCCTATCTTACATACACACACACACACACACACACAGACACACACACACACACACACACACACACACACACACACACACACACACACACACACACCCACACACAGGAACACACACACACCCACACACAGGAACACACAGACACACAAACACACAAACACACATAAACACATGAACACACAAAGATGAAAACAAAGAGACCAAAGCATATTTCCAAGTGCAGCTGTTTAAAGGATCAATATATTATTGATTAGATTATGAATATATTTTTATTACACACACATACAGACATGTATATGAAAACAAAGAGACGGAAGCATATATAGTATTGATTGGATTATAAATAGATTTTTAACTTCATAATTTGTTCTTTTTCTTAGATTGATGATATGCAGTTTGTCAGAGATCAGCTGTGCTTCTCTGGCCTCAGCTCTGAAGTCCAACCCCTCCTGTCTGAGAGAGCTGGACCTGAGGCTCAATAAGCTGCAGGATTCAGACGTGAAGCTGCTGTGTGATCTTGTGAAGAGTCCAGACTATCGACTGGAGACTCTGAGGTCAGTAGAGGGATGGAGTCAGTCCATGCTGGTTTCAGCAGTATTGAATTTAACACAGTTAGTATCAAAGCAAATATCCAGTATTTCCTGTAAACCTCCAACCTTCTCAGTGAAACTGTGAGAGGAGAGAGAGGACCGTCAGCCAATCAGATGAGCCAGAAGCTTGTTGTGATCACGTCTTTGAGTTCATGTGAAGACGACTGTTGTTATTGTGTTCATGTCTGCAGGAAATAAATCTGGATTACAGCTGACAGCATCACAACATGTACAGAGACTTAAAACTATCCAACAATCAAATAAATCTGATCTCAAAGTGTTTGTTCTCTCATTTCAACACTAAACAACTGATCAGTTCATCTTTGTCACAGCTCTGAGATCAGTCTGACTGAAGCCTGCAAATCACTGGCTCTTATTTCATAGAACCAGCATTACATTTAGTAACCATGTGGTCTTCATACAGAGCAGAAGCTCTGCTGAAGTCCATTAATAACAGATGATGTTTTACTGTTTAGTCTTTAACATCATATGTATCTGTCCTTCTGTCATTTGTTTTGTCTGAATATTTTTATAACCGACTCCATATTTACATATGTATCATGTCATATTTAAAAGTAGATGAAACATGCAGATGATTTTAACAGCTCTGAACCCAACAGCAGTAAATCATCATTAAAGTGAGCAGTGATCATCTGTTTCTGCAGTAATGATGCATTCAGGATTCAGCAGTTTAATTTCATTGTGTACTTCAGTGAAATCTGCAGAGTCAACAGACGTGATGCCCAAATTCTCTGCAGGTCTGTGAACTTCACTCCAACACATTAACATGAGAAGCAGGCTGCTCTACACAGCCGCTCCACTTGGTGTCTGAACAGAACTGAAGTCTCTGCTGCTCTTTAAACTGAATGTGCTGCATCACTGACTGACAGCTGATAAACGGAGTCTCTGGAAACACTCATTTATCTCCTCTGTTCTCTCTCTCATCAGATGGGAGCCCTCTGAAGCACATGATGTATGGTATGTGTGATCAGAAGAGAGGATGTGTTGCGACCTGATGTGGAGTCCTCCATCATCCCTGTGTGTTCCTGGATCTGACAGAGTATCATCAGTGTATCTGGACTGCTCTGCTGCTGCTCTGTATTTCTACAGTCTCTGCAGACACACTGAGACTCCTCCACTCCTTCTGCTCCAGTCTCTAATGTCCAGCTCTATCTCCACAGCGCTGTGGAGTCAGGTCTGGCTACAACACAGATGCATTCTGGGATAGGAGATAAAAATTCTCTGGGTTGTTTGCATTTCTTTAAACCAATCACAATCGTCTTGGGCAGCGCTAAGCTCCAGGCGCAGAGACGGTGGCTCTGCTAAATAGTCTCAGGAAGGAACTTGTTCAAAAGAAAACGCCACATACAATATTAAATGAAGTTAACTGTTGACACAATACAGTAACGTGAGATATTTAAACTAGCTGATACATGGTTAAACCTCATTAGCTGTTACCAGTGTATCTCTGTGTGTACTTCGTCCACAGCAATCCCACCAATCAGTCCCAAAACCTCCCAGTTAGAGAGGAAATGACCTAAACATATTTTTTATAAATCTTTACAATCATTCCCTGAAAGAACCAAGCAGGTCTGACTTGATGCACCGTCTACATCTTCTTCTAAACTTGATATTTTCAGCGTTTCATTCACGTTTCAGATGGACAGTTAGTCAACCAGCTGCTACTGCTGAACTCTCTGATTCTTTCTGTTCAGTCTTGTTTCTAAATGTTGTTTGGAGTCTAATCAAATGTTTTATGGTCCTGATTCATCTTTGAGCTGGTAGGCTCGGTTCCAAGCTTTAAACTCTTTATATAAGAATATATGAAAATAAAATCACTTCCTGATCCAGAGCTGTTTATAAAGTGGCCAGTCACTGTTGAGCTCAGCTAATATCTTACTAGTCCTGCAAATCTCCTTTTAATGGTTCCTTATGTTTCTTATATTATTGCTGTATAATAATTAGAGTTGTTTATATTCATGTTTATGTAAATGGACTGTTTGTAACAGCTTATATTCATAGTTACAGTTTCCACAGTTTTACAAAAAGTGTAAAGATCTGAACTGAAAGCCCTCTATTCTGGTTTCCTGGGTCTGATGTTAGCGTTGTGCTAAGCTAACCTGTACAAAGCTAGAGCAGAATAACCACTGAATCATATCAAACAGGTTCACACGTACCTTTTTATTTTATGGGTCCATATTTAGAAATACTTTACTAGAATACTGAAATACTTCGAATATGTGAATGTAACCTGAGAGTTTTCTAGTCGGTGAAAGCTGAACGTCAGATATGAAAGAAAATGTGTGGAGAATAATAAAGTTTTAAATAATAAATACATTAATTGATATTTTTTTGGCTTTAAATGGAGACGTGTTTACTATAATTCATACCAGAAGCTCTTTCTGCAAACTGAAGACCTTTTAGTTAAAGAGTAAGATCCTTTTAGTTTAACATGAAACAGCACCGAAATCACCATCACCAAACCCACCAGACTCCATGTAAATAATCAGGACTTTTAGCGTGTATAGAGCCAGCATATTTCCACCAGACTCCATGTAATTAATCAGGACTTTTAGCGTGTATAGAGCCAGCATATTTCCACATGTAAATGGGTGAATTAAGGGTTTATTTCAACCAAACCAGAGTGGTGATTGTTGGAACAGTGGAAAGATGAACCAAGACGGCTTTTAGTAGTTTTATTTAGTTTCTGTCCATTTTGAATGAAGTGTGTTTTACAATGATAAAAGTCCTGATTATTTACATGGAGTCTGGTGGGTTTGGTGATGGTTATTTCAGGGCTGTTTCATGTTAAACTAAAAGGATCTTACTCTTTAACTAAAAGGTCTATCTCTGTAGGGATCCATCCCATAATGTTGTCAGACACGAAGAATAATAATCTGAGTCCAGGTTGAAAAATACAGAAGTAACACTTTAATGAAAAGATGAATATTGTGTATCTTGCAGCACTTGTTGGCTAACTTCTCTGCCATGAACACACATTCACAGCCTCCCGCGTGTTAACAAACAGCAGCCGGTCGTCTGCAGCGAGCCAACATGGCTCCTCTCTGTGTTTACTCTGTGTCAGAGTGTCTGAGATGATTCAGGCACATACACGGCAAAAAACACCGGAAACACCCATTAATGTTTTAGCTTGAAATTAAATGAAATGGACACTAAGAAGTCCAAATGTCTGCAGGTTTATCAGCTGGTCTGGAGTCAGTTTGCAGTAGTTTAAGCACAGAAAGAAAAGGAAACTTCTCAGAACAAGAGATAATTATAATTATAATTATAATAATAATAATAATAACAACAGAGGAATTATCAAAATGATCCACAGATCCTTCACGTCTGCTTCTCCACAAACTCTATTCAATCATCCAATACCACCTTAAGAAAATAATGATTGTTTTTTTTAATCCTGCTGAGGTTGTCGAGCAGCTTTGGCATCAATAAGTGTTTGGTCCGTTTATTCTCCTCCTCCTCCTCCTCCTCCTCCTCCTCCTGCAGTCTTTGGTCAGTCTCTCTCTCTCTCTCTGATCAATAGTAGATCATGTGACGAGGAACACATGACTCGTCTGATCCGTCTGGTGAACACACGGCGACTCATCTGCAGAGACAGATAACACGGAGCAGATCCATAGTTACAACATGAACCCAAAGTTCAGGTGACTTCATCACTCTCTGTCTGTCTGTCTGACCTGACCTTAAAGCATAACATTAAAGTTTGTTCTGTAATTCAAAAACCGTGGGTCCAAACGACAAAATATTATCATCACAAGAGAGATAAAAGACTGGCAAACACATTGATGTGTATTTTATGTTTGTGGTGTCAAATATATGCGACACAGAGCAGATAACAAACAGGGAACATTCTTTTCATTGTTTCTATCGGCAGTTAGTATGAACAGAGCCAAAAGTTTAAGTCCGGTGGATTCCATGGTTACATGTCTGCGACCGGCACAAAATGTCCTACATTTTGACCATGATGTATGAAGAGTGAAAACTGTAGGGGAGAGAGCAATTTCTTTGGAAAAATTTCGTAAAAGACTCGAACTACAGCTCCCCCCTCTGTCCTCCCCTCTGACTCTCAACATACCGTCCCCATACACACACATTGGAAAATCTGAAACGGTCTGAAAACTGGACGATACATAAACTGTGATTTTGTAGAAACCGTGCTTGATATCAGAATGCCCATTCAGCCCAATAAAGGCCAAAGTCTTGTCTTCGGTTTGAACTTTGAATTATTTTTCTACGTTAAAGTATGGCAAATCGGCATGGCCCCAAAGAGGGGTTGTTTGGTGCTATGTTAAGCGATTTCCCGAAGATTTCCCATTATAGTCAATGGGAAATTTTGCACGTTTTTTTTCCCCAATTTCGTGAATACCGCGTGGCAAATCTCTTAGAAAAGTCATAGCACAACATTCCCGATCATTACACACATTTTTATGTATTTTGTGTGCATGTGTTGACAACGCTCCGTGACTAGTAGCAGGACAAAAAATGCGGCGGAATAATAAGCATGGGGGATAATAGTCATTCACACTGAATAACAATGAATTGAAAGGGGTGCTTTTGGATCATGTAAAACAAAAAAAAACATGCAAGGATCAAATCCCCTCGGCCGGCAACGCCAAACACTCCTCATCTTCAATATCCAACGGAAAATACAGTAATCTCAAAATGAAATTATTAAAGCGTAACTCTCACCAAAATGTAACCTAGGGTCTTTTTGTGAATGTACCCGAGTGCTAGGGGCACTTTTATGCTAGCCTCAAAATAGCTATTTTTAAAACACTAAGAAGGCTCGACACAACATGAGACTTTGCTCCAAGTATCACCAGGAGCTCTACACCTTAACTCCACCGATGACCAAGATATACTATAACCAGGAGCTCTACACCGGTGACCAAGATATACTATAACCAGGAGCTCTACACCTTAATGAAAGCATTGATTGTTTGTGTACACAGAGTTTACTAAAAAGAGGTTTTCAACAACTCACTGTAGCTCTTGTTGTTTCGGGGCGCTACCACCTCGGCAGTCAAAACGAGTCGATATCAAAACAAGTAGCCACAGATTTAGGATATCCCTTGTGAACACAAACAATCAGTGCTTTCGTTAAGGTGTAGAGCTCCTGGTTATAGTATATCTTGGTCTTGGCCTTCTTAGTGTTTTAAAAATAGCTATTTTGAGGCTAGCATCAAAGTGCCCCTAGCACTCCCATTCAAAAGGCCATTTGACCCAAAAACGAGAATATGGTAAATCTTAAAAGTGGCGATTCCGTCCTAAATGATTTTAAATGAAAGTTTGACTCATGTTGGTACATTCACAAAAAGACCCTAGGTTGCATTTCTTTTTCGCGAAAGTTACACTTTAAGAAACAGCGACAGTAGAAAATGGATTTCACACTTTTATTATTATGGTTAGTTATTATTATTATTATTATTATTATTATAATAGTTATTTAATAGGGGTGGGAATCACCAGAGGCCTCACGATACGATATCATCACGATATGATATCATTACGATACTTATGTCATGATACAATATTATTGCGATTTTAAAGATATTGCAATATTCTGCGATATATTGCAATTTATTACCTTTTTTCCAACTTCAAAATTTTCCCAATTTCCCCAAAAGGAAACTTTGTCAACATCTGTTTAATCTAAAAAGATATATTTCTCTGTTTGTTCATCTCACTTCAATTTTATTGCTGCAAAATGGGATTATCAAGCAGACAGACTGACCACCACATATATAATAATAGATCCATACTGGGCGTCTGTGTATCGATACAGTATTGCCATGGAAAATGTTGCGATACTATGCTGTATCGATTTTTTCCCCCCACCCCTATTATTTAATGGTCAGGTTGCCATGCAGTGTGAAGTGTGAGTGTTGATCCATTAATGTGTAGTTGTTGATCTCTGACCTGCGGAGGCTGCGAGCTTCATACAGCGTGTCGTCCTCGTCACTCTCCCCCCCCTCCATCTCCACTGAGTCCTCTGAGTTCGCCAGCAGACCGTACTTCTTCTTGGGGGCGGGCCTCTTCATCCTGTCAACCAATCACAGAGCACCATCACTACCAGTTTCATACACAGTTAATATCAATATTTAGGCTGGTTTGGTCAGCAATACTACTACTGTACTTTCAACTGTTTAGTCAGTACTTTATACTCACTATATCAACTGTTATTCTGTCTGTGTGCGTGTGTGTGTGTGTGTGTGTGTGTGTGTTTGTCTGTGTCTGTGTCTGTGTCTGTGTGTGTGTGTGTGTGTGTGTGTGTGTGTGTGTGTGTGTGTGTGTTTGTGTCTGTGTTTGTCTGTGTGTGTCTGTATCTGTGTGTGTGTGTGTGTGTCTGTGTGTGTGTATGTGTGTGTGTGTGTGTGTGTGTCTGTGTTTGTGTCTGTGTGTCTGTGTTTGTCTGTGTGTGTGTGTGTGTGTGTGTGTGTGTGTGTGTGTGTCTGTGTGTGTGTGTGTTTGTGTCTGTGTGTCTGTGTGTGTCTGTTTCTGTGTGTGTGTCTGTGTGTGTGTGCGTGTGTATGTGTGTGTCTGTGTGTGCGTGTGTATGTGCGTATGTGCATGTGTGTCTGTGTGCATATAAGTTTACAGAATAAACAGCTTAAATTGTGAGATTTATGAATGGAGTTTGGTGTGCTGGCTGTCCACAGGAAGTAGGGCTGTAAAGGTAGTATTGTTTTTAGTGATAACAGATAAACAGTAGATCAGATTTATGCAGAACTGAAGAGTAAATCTAACACAAGACTCACATTAACACAATGTGTACAGTTTCTTCTTCTTTTTCCTTATTTTGTATGTATGTATATATTTATTTTTCTGTATTTATTGTTTACTTTGTGTTTGTTTATTTATGCACCTTTCACCTTTAGTGTTACTTGTTGTGGCAATAAAACCTGACTATTAATAGAAGAGAAAGCTTTAAATTGCTTGTTTTTAGAAGAGTGTCTCCCGAAACTCCCAAACGTGCATTATCATATTTTGCAGCTGATAAGAGGGAATATTAAAATTGCAAGATATATATAATGGACTTGAGTGTAAATAAATACATCCTTCTGTAGTTCTGTACCTCCTACATGCCATTCACCTGTATGAAGAGGCGGCACACCAAACTCCATTCATAAATCTAGTGATTTATTGCTTTTCTTCTCAATACTTATACATATAGTCAGTAAAATGTGATGTAGTTGTTTTTCTAAAGTTAGCTTCTTCTTAAGAGGTAGCACTCTTATAACTACTACACAACATTGTTGATTGACAAACTATAGACCTAAGTAAGCAACAACTTGGGTCCTTGTTAACTTCCATTTAACATTTTGGACAATATAATATACATCGCAGAAAATGTTCTGTTTTCGAAAGGTTTTAAGTTTTACATTTTATTTTGTTAATGTGTCAACGATACATTTAACCATTCACTAAATCCCTGCTTATATGAATGGAGTTTGGTGTAATGCTTCTCACCAGTTGTACACAAAAATGCGACGCCACACCAAACTTCCTTCAAAAATCTAGTGATTTAATGCTTCTTCTCTTATCAACACTTGTACTCTATAATCCTATTCTCGAATACTTTTCTTGTAGTCATTTATCATAACAACCATTTTCACTTATGGACAACATAATTTATATGGCAGAAAACAGGTAAGAAAACTTTTACATAGTATTTTGTTAACGTGTCACCAATACATTTAACCATTCACTAAATCCCTGCTTATATGAATGGAGTTTGGTGTAATGCTTCTCACCAGTTGTACACACGGTAAAAATGCGACGCCACACCAAACTTCCTTCAGAAATCTAGTGATTTAATGCTTCTTCTCTTATCAACACTTCTACTGTATAATCCTATTCTCGAATACTTTTCTTGTAGTCATTTATCATAACAACCATTTTCACTTTTGGACAACATAATATATATCGCAGAAAACAGGTAAGAAAAGTTTTACATAGTATTTTGGTTACGTGTCTCCTATACATTTAACCATTCACTAAATCCCTGCTTATATGAATTGAGTTTGGTGTAAAGTGTTTTTTCTCACCGCACAGCTCGGATGAGGAAGTAAAGAACTCCAATCATGGTGATGGCGATCAACACGTACAGGGCCCTCTGGATCATCGAGCTGTCCACATTTAGGCCGTTAAGCATCCGACCTCCGCCGCCGCTGTGTGTGGTGTTCGCCCCGCCGGAGGAGTTCGTCACCGCGGTACCGGGCGCCACGGTGCCGCCGCCGGTGGTGAGTGTGAGGACATCCTCCACCGCGGACACAAACACACAACATATCGGTACAAAAACTCTGTAAAAAGTCATTATAACATCCAGAAACACTCCGCGCGAACCTAAGAGAAGAAAACTAGGACACTATGGCGGCTAGAGAGGGACTTTTTAATGTTTTTCTACCGGAACCGAGCGGGGCTTTCCCCAGCTACACGTCGCATTAGCCGCTGAACTCTGCCTCGGGCTTTGTTGATGTTGGTTAAAGACGGCTCAACAACTCAACTAGGAAGTTCACATCCACCTACTGCTGACGTCACACGGTGTGTGTGTGTGTGGGTGAAATTCTCCCTCGATTTGCCTCGTAGGACTTTGTGGTTTATTTCTGCCAACCAATCACACAGTTAAAATCAGACATACATAGACAGAAAAACAAAGTGAATGGATGCCGAACTAAAGAGCGGCTCTTGTAGCTTTAGAAAAACATATTAATCACATTCTGCAAACTATAAATTCCTTCTGATATAAGAGACATACTTAAATTGTGGCTTTTATACACGGAGTTTGGTGTCTTTCCATGTTAAGGTGAATGAAAGGATGCAGGGCAATGCTTTGTCACAGTTTATAGAGGAGCTACAGAACTATTAGGGTATTAGTATTACTGTTTATTATTATGAAACACTTTATAATTGTATTAGTCATAATGTTTAAACAGCTGGATTAATTACGGTACTTTCTGCCTGTTTTGTTTTCCCTCATATTTCTTGTTCAAAATGGGAAAATGTTTTCAATATTTTCAGTTTAAATGGATGCCGAACTGAAGAGTGACTCTTCTAGCTTTAGAAAAACATATAAATCACATTCTGCAACATTTGAAAACCTACTGATATAAGAGACATCTTTAAATTGTGATATTTATGAAGGGAGTTTTGGGGAAGATAGGGAGGAGCGAGTAACATCTAAAAGACAATAATATGAAAGTCCCAGCCTCCACTGTGGTCATAATTTAATTTACAATGAAGTCAATATTTTTCTAAAATATATATAAGAGTGAAACTAAAAGAATCAGAAGTTGGACTTTCTGTCCACAGGGGCGCCGTGGAGCCAGAGTTTGTGTTTTAAAAACTATTCTTCAGATATTTTATTAACTTTTTTTTCCAATATTCTAATAATATATATTTTTTAACATCTTCCTGATGTTTTACTGAAATATTTTTGGATATTTTAATAATTGTATTTGCAGATTTGTATTATATTTTGTATATATTGTTTATATTTTATTTTAATTTTTTCTGACTAAATTATTTTTTTGAATTTTACGATTTCTTTTTTTAGATATTTAACTGATATTTTTTGGGGATATTTGAAGAATGTTATTTTATATATTTTACTGATACTTTTTATATTTCTTACTAAAATATTTGTGGGATATTTTTTAATATATATATTTAGAATATTTAAGTGAAATATTTCAGAATAGAATATTTATTGGATGTAGTAAAGACAGTCTTTCAGATATTTTATCAACTTAACAGTCAAAAATGATATGAATACAATTGTATTGATATTTTTTAGATTTGTCTGGAATATTTTTCTGACATTTTTGAAGATTTTTCTGATATTTTTTGAATATTTTTTTGACATGTTTTTGAATATTTTTCAGATATTTTTTAAATATTTTTCTGACATTTTTCGAATATATTTCTGATATTTTTTTAAAATATTTTTCTGACGTTTTTTAATATTTTTCTGACATTTTTTGAATATTTTTTGGATATTTTTTGAATATTTTTCTGACCTTTTTTGAATATTTTTCAGATATTTTTTAAATATTTTTCTGACATTTTTTGAATATATTTCTGACATTTTTTTTAAAATATTTTTCTGACTTTTTTAAATATTTTTCTGACATTTTTTGAACATTTTTTTGGATATTTTTTGAATATTTTTTGGATATTTTTTGAATATTTTTTGGATATTTTTTGAATATTTGGGATATTTTACTGATATTCTTTGGATATATCGGATATTTTATTATTATTTATTAGTCCAATATTGGCTGTTGTTAACAGGTATGTCTGATTTAAAATGAATTTCCTCCATTAATGATATTTTAGGGGAGTTTGGCGTTGATTAAGAAGAGATAAGTGTAAATCTCAGGTCATTTTAAAGCTTTATGAAAAGGAAAAGCTGTAATTATGACACACCTGAAAGATTAAATCTGTTCATACCTCTGACAGAGCTTCTGTCTGCCAGGCGCGTGCACCGTGTCAGAGTTGCGGGTTTGATTCCCGCAGGATCAAAGCCTCCAGATGTCACGCTAATGTACATTTATGTATTTAGGTTGTTTCTGTATTTAGGTTGCTGACAGAGCTTCGGGACGTGACAGACAGACCGGCCGGCCAATGGCAGTGCGGTGGGCTCCCCAGCAGCGCTGTGATTGGTCGGCACGGTGACAGAAGGGCGGGGCTGTGAGATTACAGCATCTCTCCGTCTCTCGGTGCTGATACAGCGGACATCTGGAGCTGCCCTGCCCGGGAATCAAAGCTCTGAACACCGCCGAGACAGCCCGAGTTTGCGTTCCGTTTCGCGGGGAAAACGCCCGAGCGAGCTCAGTTGTTGTTTTCGCGCCTTTCGGGCTGCATCTCCGTCTCGAGACTGCAACGGACGGACCGTTGCTGCCGGTGAAAACACCGAAACTACGGATAAATCCCAGGAGAACGGTGATGGACTGAAGTGATCCGGTATCTGAGAGGGTTTTAGGCCCGATGGGAGCTGCGACACACCCGGACCTGGAGCGTCTGGGTCCCGGTTCCTGCTTCAGTCTGGACTGAAGACTCGGTCCCCGAGGGATTCAAACAGTCACTTCTTTCCTCCGATAAACGGGCCCAACCCGACGGATCAGGACCGTTCTGGGGCCGTTTTAACAACTATATTTGCATATTTGACTAATATTTCGCTGAGATATTTGGATATCCAGCGGTTTGGTGGATTAACGCCCAGCGGGATCATGAGTACCCCCCCCTCTGCTCCTCTAATCCGGGTTTAAATCTGAGATCTGATCTGGATTACACCCCTCCTCCGTTACATCTGTCCCGGGCTGAACCGGTCCCGATCCCGGGGGGATCTCGGATCCGGTCCTGGTTTTACGGAGTTCTGCTGTCACATATTGTAATTACACATTTCCAGATATTTTTACTTTTTGTTCATTTTTCTACTTATATATTTTAAATATGTTTTATTCATATTAGTTGGGGATTTGTTAAGGATTTTATTTGCATATTTAACTAGTATTTGGGGATGTTTTAAGAATTATTATTCTGACATTTTTTGAATATTTTTCTGACATTTTTGAACATTTTTCTGATATTTTTTGAATATTTTTCTGATATTTTTCTGATATTTTTCTGACATGTTAAGGATATTTTTCAGACATTTTTTAATATTTTACATATTTAACTAGTATTGGGGGGTGTTTTAAGAATTATATTTGCAGATTTGTATTATATTTTTATATTTTATTTGTACTTTTATCAAATTTTTTTTTTAATTTTTACGATTTAATTTTTTAGATATTTAAGTGATATTTTTTTGGATATTTTTTAAGAATTTTATTTGGATATTTTACTAATATATTTAGAATATTTAAGTGAAATATTACATAAGTTGTATATTGTAAAAGCAATCTTTCAGATATTTTATTAACTTAACAGTCCAATATTTTATTAATACAATTTAATTGACATTTTTTGGATATTTTTATGAAATTTTTCTAATATGTTTTGCATATTTTTGTGACATTTTTCTGATATTTTTTGCATATTTTGGTGACATTTTTCTGATATTTATTGCATATTTTTCTGACATTTTTCTGATAGTTTTTGCATATTTTTCTGACATCTTTTTTAAGGATTGTATTAAACTATTTTATGAAATTAATTTGTATATTTTATTAATTTAAACATATATTTTACTGAGATATTTCAGATATTTGACAGAATTTTTTAAAACATATTTATAGATCTTGGACTCGGTCTCGGTTGCTCTCGGTCCTGGTTTCGGGGAGTTCTGCTGTCGCCATGCCGACGTCCCGGCCCGGTTCGGAGCCGGTGGAGTTCTGGGTGGACGGGTCGAGGCGGGACGGAGCGGTGGAGGAGTTCTACACCCTGAGCACCGAGCTGGGCCGGTAGGAGACACACACACACACACACACACACACACACACACACACACACACACACACACACACAGAGACACACACACACACACACACACACACACACACACACACACACACACACACACACACACATATATACACACACACACACACATATATATACACACACACACACACACACACACACAGAGACACACACACACACACACACACACTCACTCCAGATTGAAGGTGTAATCAGAATCAGAATTACTTTAATAATCCCAGGGGGAAATTATTTTTGTTACCATTCCAGGTATACAAACAACATATATTATCCATAACATATATAATAAAAACAAATATACAGTAATAATAATTTGATGGAAAGGACAGAGATGAGAAGGCAGCCATTGGCTCTCATGTGTGTTTTGGGTTGGTAGGTTCCCTGGTTGGTTCCCTGGTTGGTTCCCTGGTTGGTTCCCTGGTTGGTTACCTGGTTGGTTACCTGGTTGGTTCCCTGGTTGGTTACCTGGTTGGTTACCTGGTTTGTTACCTGGTTGGTTCCCTGGTTGGTTACCTGGTTGGTTACCTGGTTGGTTCCCTGGTTGGTTCCCTGGTTTGTTACCTGGTAGGTTACCTGGTTGGTTCCCTGGTTGGTTACCTGGTAGGTTACCTGGTTGGTTACCTGGTTGGTTCCCTGGTTGGTTACCTGGTAGGTTACCTGGTTGGTTACCTGGTTGGTTCCCTGGTTGGTTCCCTGGTTGGTTACCTGGTTGGTTACCTGGTTGGTTACCTGGTAGGTTACCTGGTTGGTTACCTGATTGGTTACCTGGTAGGTTACCTGGTTGGTTCCCTGGTTGGTTACCTGGTTGGTTCCCTGGTTGGTTACCTGGTAGGTTACCTGGTTGGTTACCTGGTTGGTTCCCTGGTTGGTTACCTGGTAGGTTACCTGGTTGGTTACCTGGTTGGTTCCCTGGTTGGTTACCTGGTAGGTTACCTGGTAGGTTCCCTGGTTGGTTCCCTGGTTGGTTACCTGGTAGGTTATCTGGTAGGTTACCTGGTTGGTTCCCTGGTTGGTTACCTGGTAGGTTCCCTGGTTGGTTCCCTGGTTGGTTCTCTGGTTGGTTCCCTGGTTGGTTACCTGGTAGGTTACCTGGTTGGTTACCTGGTTGATTCCCTGGTTGGTTCCCTGGTTGGTTACCTGGTTGGTTACCTGGTAGGTTACCTGGTTGGTTACCTGGTTGGTTACCTGATTGGTTACCTGGTAGGTTACCTGGTTGGTTCCCTGGTTGGTTACCTGGTTGGTTACCTGGTAGGTTACCTGGTTGGTTACCTGGTTGGTTACCTGGTTGGTTCCCTGGTTGGTTACCTGGTAGGTTACCTGGTTGGTTACCTGGTTGGTTACCTGGTTGGTTCCCTGGTTGGTTACCTGGCAGGTTACCTGGTAGGTTACCTGGTTGGTTACCTGGTTGGTTCCCTGGTTGGTTACCTGGTAGGTTACCTGGTTGGTTACCTGGTTGGTTACCTGGTTGGTTCCCTGGTAGGTTCCCTGGTTGGTTCCCTGGT